>NW_026942904.1:0-103896 GCF_024139115.2 Armigeres subalbatus | reverse complement strand
ATCGAATGAAAATTCCTTCAGGATCTTCAGTAGAGCAAAAAGAACAATCGGGCAGGGCAGGAACAACCATTTTTTTAAAGATCCTTAAGAATGGCCTTTGCTTTATAGATCGTTTTGTCGTTTCAAACTCTGCGGATGGCTGTGGATATACTGATGCGGAGAACTTGTCAAAATTGAAAAACTGCCTTAGGGAATGCCTTAGAAGCTGTGAGAGGCAAATTCCCTTTACCACAATCGGTGCTGTCTGTAATAGATGCAGTATGAAGAAAGACCTTAATTTTTTTTTCTTCAATGTCCAGTCACGGCGTGGGGTTGCACCGCATCTTTCGCATTCTGGTAATATTCTGTCGATAATCACCTTTGGACTCGTTGAACAGAGTGCAGTTAAGCTGCCCTACCCTGCTTCATGAGCTGGTCGAAAACATTTGGAACAAAAGATCAAAATACAAAAGGTGGAATGGACAAAAGGTCGAGAGGCAAAAGGTCGAAACCCGAGCGGGAGCGACGACCTCCATAACAGAAATAGGTATCAACTAGCCTTGCATAAGAGGCAAAATACCAAAAGCTAACACCAAAAATAATATGCAAAATACTTTGGGCATAATTTGCATAGGTATTTAAATACCTAAACATGTTGTGCCTATAGTGTTTTTCATATTTATTTTTGGTATTATTTTTTGGTATTCTACCTTTTATGAAGAGCTATTTCGTAACAGAGTATGGAATCAATAACAAAATGAGGTAATATCTTTCAAAAGTGATCATTTTGGATAGTGGATTATGGAAGCAGTTTTGTGGATAGGGATTGTTTCTCGCGTCCCGGAAGCAGAAGTGCTAGGTGACTCCTTCCTTGAATGGCCCGCAGACTGTGAAGTCCCTGTGACTTCATCTTGATGATTGGGGACTGGACCTGTCTCGCCTGAGTGGCAGCACCTCAATTTCACACAATAACAATCAGAGCACCACGGCAGTATGTTAGCGGACGTCAGGACATTGAAACAAAACCACCGATGAAATCCACTTTACGCAGGATTTATTTGCATTTTCTCTTTCACTAATTACACTCCATTAGAACGTTTGCCGGATCTTATAGTACTTTTCACTACTTGAACTTCCGGGCCTCTTGAAAGGAGGCTTCAGGGCCTCTTGAAGGAGGCTTCTGGGCCTCTTTAAAGGAGGCTTCTGAGCCTCTTGAAAGGAGGCTTCTGTGCCGCTTGAAAGGAGTCTTTTGGGCCTCTTGAAAGGAGGCTTCTGTGCCTCTTGAAAGGAGTCTTTTGGGCCTCTTGAAAGGAGGCTTCCGGGCCTATTGAAAGGAGGCTTCCGGGCCTCTTGAAAGGAGGCTTCCGGGCCTCTTGAAAGGAGGCTTCCAAGCCTCTTGAAAGGAGGCTTTCGGGCCTCTTGAAAGAGGCTTCCGGGCCTCTTGAAAGGAGGCTTCCGGGCCTCTTGAAAGGAGGCTTCCGGGCCTCTTGAAAGGAGGCTTCCGGGCCTCTTGAAAGGAGGCTTCCGGGCCTCTTGAAAGGAGGCTTCCGGGCCTCTTGAAAGGAGGCTTCCGGGCCTCTTGAAAGGAGGCTTCCGAGCCTTTGGTGTGACACCACTTGGCGCAAGAACAATAGCCTATGCGAACAATGGTGTGATAGCATCGTGTGGTGCCCCCCCTCTGTCTCCGCCAGTGCTTCCGAACGATGCGAAAATGCGGAATGTGAGCGCTCGCTTCCAGTTTTAGATGCATTTCGGGGATGAACAGGTCTATTTCCTCAAGGAAACCCCTCAGTTCGATGGTTTTGGTCTTGGGTGCAGGAACACGGGTTTTCTTCGGCAGCCTTCTTCGGAATTTCCAGAAACTCCCCATGCTTTGGAAAGTCATTGGTTGTAGCCCGATTTTTGTCGCTATAATTCCAGGTGTCGTGCCCGAAGTTGCAGTAGTTGGTGCACTGCCTGACGTCGCGCTATGAGTTGTCTTTATTCACGTGATTTTAACCAAGAAAGTTGAGTAAATCGTGAAAATCTAAAATTCAGTTTAGTATGGAAATTTCGCATGGGCAATTCACAAGGCGCATTTTTGCCTACTGTGCAGGTCAACGTCTGCTGAGTCAACTAGTTATCAACACTTTTTACATACTACATTGGCTAATTTAACTTTAAGCTTTTTTCAACTTAACAAAATGTTTTTTTGTAATGTTCTTTGTACTACATGAATCTCGCCTCATTCAGTTGATAAACTAGTGGAGCTCTTATCCTTCTACTGAATTTTATTCAAATCGTTCATGCATATCTAGTTTGGTAAACTATCTCTTCAACAATATCTTACCCTCACAGAATCGACAATCTGACCAAAAAAATACCGATAATAACTCTCCCATTACTTGTTTTGCGTATTGGTCTGCATCAAACCATTTATTGTAATATTGAAATTAAATTTGTTCTGATTTCTCACTGATGTACCAGTTCCAATGATGTTTTAAGATGGAAAACATATATTTTTCAACATTTTGTTAAACATTGTATTTATAAAGTGAGAACAGGATTTTGAATCTGTGTGTACCTTGACCGCACGATTGTGTTTGTATTCAAGTTCACTATGTGGTGCTCAAACAAAATTCAATACGAGAAATCATTGTCCACAGTCGATTTTCCGATCCAAAATTCGTTTGCATTGGGGCAAACTCAAGCAAAAATGTAATCGTTTGTCTTGATGCCTGCCATTCAGTTGATATCTGATTCTTGAATAAAACAGTCTCAACAGACCCCATTTCAGTCAAATATATCATTCCGGATAAGACAACCCATTCAGGAAGCTTTTCAAATCGCAACCATATATTTCACCATTCTGTGGCTTTTCCACCATCGGTCCCGATGAGACCGAAAAAAAAATCCCTCTTTAAATCCTTCCCGTAACAACCGAAAAACACACTCGCACGCCGACACCGACAAGCCACACACAAGGTTCACTTCTTCGTCCCGGACTAAGCACGTGGAAAACGAGCAAAATAGTGGTATGCTATTTAAAAACTCATCCTTTTTCCGTTCCGTGGCGCCACTACCGGGAGCTAAATGAAGTCTCCATAATAAAGTACCAATCCTAATGGATAACGAATCAGAAATATTTTCGTATCGACGACACTGAAAACGGCCTTACTCTCGAGGTCAAACTGTGTATCTGTGAAATTACATTTATGTTATAGAATTAGATTGGATAACTCTCCTTATGACAAGTGAGCATTTTTTCTTCATTACAGGACGTTCACGTTTCAGTCCTCCGCTAAATGGCAGTGATGTCGGCGGCGGCGTGGTTAGCATGCCTTGCAAGTGCAAACAAACCTCTCAGA
This sequence comes from Armigeres subalbatus, assembly GCF_024139115.2. Classification (NCBI taxonomy): domain Eukaryota; kingdom Metazoa; phylum Arthropoda; class Insecta; order Diptera; family Culicidae; genus Armigeres; species Armigeres subalbatus. Next base: position 100,570 of record NW_026942904.1, on the reverse strand, counting down.
GCGGCCAACATTTTTTTTTCGGAAAAAGTTCCTCCCATGTGTGTAAGTCCTCCTCCAGTTAAGTTGCGGCGTGAATCCGACTCACTTTTAATCCCGCACTGCTGTCGGACGGCCACCGACCGGTGTGGTGGTGCCGTTGGCCGCGCGGATCTAAACGAGCTGGAAAATACACATTTCAACTTTCTGCCTGACGCTCTGGGACACAATGCTGCTTTCGCTCGCTAGGCATATCGGAATGAGTCCTTGCTGTTGGCTAGCCAGGCGGATCACGATAGACGAGATGGATCATCGGGAGGTTCGTGGAAAAGGTGGAAATTTATGCATTTATGTGTTGGATGAAATTTATTTTATTTCATTCCATACATGGTGCAGTTTTTTGCCGTTTATGGTCTAAGCGTAGGAGTTTTTGGAATGATGAAAGTAATCCCACGTGGTTTTCTGTGGGATTTCATGAAGCTTTATATGGCATTGTTGAAGGATGCTCAACTTTTGCGAACATTTTTGTGCAGAATTTCAGAGTTTTCGTTGCTTGCTTTGCGTAACAACCCATGTTCTTGTGCACGTCAGCCCAACATGTGTGAATATGAAATATTTTCATGGCAGCGATATGTCCGAGTTGGTGGGGATTAATGAACACAATTGATGGAGCTGGACCCGAAAGCTGTTTCATCGATCGAATACTTTTCAATTCCATCGAATTTTGAATTTGTATTGAATTTCTATCGTATTCATCGGATGTACTAATATGTGTATTGAAAGAATCAAATTATGAGTAAGTACTTACAAGGGTCATCATAGATGCTGAAATTGGCAAGCCTTTAGCTTTTTCTGCGTAAATTTTACTTTAAAAGAATGGGTCGCAATCCTGAACACTAGCTTGCGAAGCAAAGTATTCACCCAGTAACTCCGCAAACTTTCCCGGATTCAAGATGTGCTAAATTTGTTCCCAGATGGCCCACACAGCTCCACGTTTAGTCTTGCATTGGTTATAACATCTGCAAGATAGGGGGCATGCCTAGGATGTGGTGCAATTGACAGTGAACTCAGTCAAACCTTTTTAAAAAGCTGCAGGTATCCGAAAGCAGCTCCTATCAAAGTGATCGTGCTATGCTCAAACCACACTAGTCCAGCCCAGGAGGTTTGACAACAGCAACGTGAACGGACATGTGCGGCAATCGAGATGGATATATTGCATCAAGAACTGACAATTGTGTCATTACACTCTCAGAGTAAGGCCAGGTGGTCGTGGCAAGAGCCTAGTTGCCTTTCTTCCCGTAAACCGTGCCAGGCCGTCCCGCGCAGGGGAAAATTACTCAATAATACCTAAATAAAAACGCTACAAATAACCTACTCAATATTGAATCGATTTCGAATAATTTTATTAAAAATGGGAACAACTCAAAATTAAAGTGAAAGATTCATTCATTCATTTATGTAGTGTACATCTAAACAGATAACACTGAATCAACAATTTGACGCCACAATACACGGTTCGAGGCCGCATCTCTCCATCCTCGGATACGCCCCACGCTCGCCAAGTCGTTTTGCACCTGGTCTGCCCATCTCTCTCGCTGCGCTCCACGCCGTCTCGTACCTGCCGGATCGGAAGCGAACACTATCTTTGCAGGGTTGCTGTCCGGCATTCTTGCAACATGTCCTGCCCATCGTACCCTTCCGGCTGTAGCTACCTTCTGGTTACTGGGGTCGCCGTAGAGCTGGGCGAGCTCATGGTTCATTCTTCGCCGCCGCACACCAGTAAGACCCTGATTATGGCATACTGGTTGCGTGTTATTGGACTTGTATTTGGATATTGAAATTTTGTTAACGCGAGGGCTGGTAGTCTGGTTATTCTATTCTCTTAGTAAGGCCGGGTGACACCGACCTGAAACGGCGAATGGGCTAATGGCCAGGATGTCTTCCGTCCCCTTAAATCGTGGCGGGCCTTGTAGCACGCGGTACAATCCTGTGGCTCAGCTGGAAGCTGAGTGGGAGTAGGCTCAGATGCTCCTTCCTGACTAACGCTGATCTGGCTCTGAACACGAAAGTGTCAACCCTCGCATGGCCTTCCTGCATGCCGTAAGGTATGTATAGATAACCATGGGATCGTGAAGGCGACTACACCAACTGGATTCGACAGCAGCCGCAAGGGGGACCTAATTACAATGATTAACCTAACAAAACCCAAAACTACGAAGGAGGGAGGTGAGGCGAATGGCGACAAGGAGAACCCTTTCCCCAGGCGCAGTGGCCTTGATCGGTCACCCCAAAGGTCGCCGGGGGGAGGCGATGGCGGAGCACGTGGTGGGTCAGACGAGGTGCCGGTGGATGTCAAGATGGACGTCCCCACTCTGACCAAAGTCATTAACTCGGTGATGACTGAAGGAATCACTAGTGATTCCAATACAAAAAGTTGCTGGAACGATTAAAGCCGAAGAGTTTCGTCCCATCAACATGTTGCACACATTAGAGAAAATTTTAGAACTTGTAGTTAAAGGCCAGCTAATTACATATTTAAATAGTAATAACTTGTTAATACCGGAACAATCAGGTTACAGAGAAGGCCATTCCTGTGAAACTGCATTGAACTTGGTATTATCTAAATGGAAAGAAAATATGGAGCGTAAAGATACTATTCTAGCTGTGTTTTTGGATCTCAAACGCGCTTTTGAGACAATATCTCGGCCCTTATTGTTGAAAACTGTTAAGCGCTTTGGAATTTCGGGTTCTGCATACAAATGGTTTGAAAGCTATTTGTCTGACAGATCCCAACGGACTGCTTTCAATGATTATGTGTCGTGTCCCGTGGAGAATGACCTTGGTGTACCACAGGGAAGTGTATTAGGGCCCTTTGTTCATTATGTACATTAATGACATGCGACAGGTCTTACGTTATTGTGATATTAATTTGTTTGCTGATGATACTGTAATATTCATTGCAGCTCAAAATCTGGAGGAAGCGATTGAACACTTGAATGAAGATCTGCATTCTTTAAGTAGATGGTTGAAGTACAAACAGTTAAAATTGAATATTAGTAAAACAAAGTATATGGTTATTTCGCGAAATCGTTCAATTGATAATGTCTCTGTGAAAATTGATGACGAGACTCTTGATCGCGTACGGGAAATTAAATATCTTGGCGTGATTATTGATGATAAATTGAAATTTGACCAACATATTGACAATGTCATCAAGAAAATAGCCAAGAAGTATGGAATCCTATGTCGACTGAAAAACGAATTAAATACAGCTAGTAAAATACAGTTGTACAAATCAATCATCTCTCCTCACTTGGACTTTTGCCCTTCCATTTTGTTTTTAGCAAATCAAACACAAATATCGAGATTGCAGCGTTTGCAGAATAAGATTATGCGTTTGATTTTAAGATGTAACAGATTCACTTCCTCAACTTTTTGTTGGATGCATTGCAGTGGCTCTCGGTGAAGCAAAGAATTGTGTATTTAACAATGGTGTTCATTTTTAAAGTAGTAAATGGTTTGCTGCCTCGATATTTGTGTGATCGAATTGAAAGAGGAAGTGACATTCATAGATATAACACTAGAAACGCGGAAGATGTAAGAACACCTAACTTTTTGCATGGAGCTTCACAAAATTCTTTGTTTTTAAAGGTATCAATGATTTCAATTCGATGCCTACACATATCAAACGTGCAACGACATTATCACAATTCAAGAGACTTTGTGTTTCACACGTAAAAGCTGTATTTTAAGCAGCTACTTAGTTGACTTTTTAAAAATCATTAATTATTGTATCTTGACGAAGTTTGACCTACGGATATTTTGTTTGGACAATTGTGTTTTTCAATTATTGAGGCACTAATAAACTATTTTGTTCGCCTCGATGATGATGATGGATTTTATGCTGTTTCAGCTGTTTCAATGATTCTGCGGATTAGTAATAGGCTATCTAGTAGAGTTTGGTTTCCGCGGTTGATACCGAAACTTTTGATATCGACGGAGCGGTAACACAAGTTTTGATTTTGTTGACAACGAAATAGTTTATTAGATTATTATTGATGCTTTGAGTGGCTAACGTTACTTGTAATTACATGAAACGCGATTCTTGGTGGAACTTTTGAAATCTGTGCGAGAGGTATCACAGGTTTTGCATTTTATGCACTCGAAGCATCACTACTGATACTTATGAGAATCTGTAGATGAAATAAACAGTTTTTACATTTAATATTTTTGCTGGATAGTAATGGAAAGTTAAGAAATTTATATCTGTGATGGTAATCAGATCGTTTTTGTTTTGTTTTGCAAATCTGATTAAATTGTTGAAAAATTAAATTCAATTAATTATCTTAAAGATAAATCGTCTAGCTCAAACCTTTGTAGGGGTATGTGGCGGGACCATCATCATCATCATCATCATCATCACTAGCCACGGGGAGGATGGAGTCCAGACGATGGAAGTGATTACGGACGTATCGGACGTAATCATGTCCTTCCTGGACAATCGAGTAAACTATAGTAAGGACTTGAAGCAGGCCGTACTGACCCTCTGCGCTCTAGTCGTGGAGGCGAAGTCGGAGTGGAAGTCCTTGCTGGAAGGCAGTAAGGAGGCGGAGCACAAGATCCGTCTTCTTACTGAGGAAAAAGAGTTGGCGGTTAGTCAAGCAGTGAAGGCCTCGAAGGAGGCTGAATTGAAGATTCGGCTCCTTACAGAGGGGAAGCAGCTGGCGGAGAGCCAGACTGCAGAGCTTAAACGGCGTATGGCAACCAGCGGTGCAACTCCTAAGCTAAGTAAGGTCACGCAGGAGGTGGACCTGAAAGCAGCTAATAAAGCCTCGGCACGGACCGTAGAGAAGGTCCGAGTGGATAAGACCGAGAGGAAAATGGTACCTCCACCAAGGAAGATACCAGAGGATCGCCGGGAGGAAGACCTACCATGGACAGAGGTCGTGAATCCAAAAAAGGCGAAAAGAAGCCGTCAGCAGGTCGCAAGGAGTGCGACCAAGGGTACGGAACCGGTCACCGCTAAGAAGGGTAGAGCCCGTGCGAAAAAGGGCGTGCCTTCCAATGGCAGCGACAAGCAGAAGGACAGAGGCTAAGCGATCATTGTCAAGTCTGAAGATAAAAGCTATGCCGAAGTCCTAAAGACTATGAGAGGCACCGAGAAGCTCTCTAGTCTAGGAGGGGATGTCAACTGCATCCGAAGAACGCGCAAAGGCGAGATGATTCTTGTCTTGAAGCGGGATGCTACTTGGAAGAGTTCCGAAAAAAAAGTTGACGGAAGAGGTCCTGGGTGACGGGGTTCAGGTTAGAGCCCTGTGCCCAGTCCTGAACATCCAGTGCAAGGGCATGGATGAAATAACCGAAGCCGGAGACCTGGTAGACGCACTGAAGGAACAGTGCAATGTCGATATCCAGAAATCCGCGATTCGGTTACGCAAAGGCTTTGCGGAAATGCAGGTTGCCTCATTCCAAGTACCTATGGCTGAGGCCAAGAAGGTGCTGGATAAGGTAAAACTGAAGGACAAATCTTTGTTTACAAAATCACATACGTCCTTTTGAATAAGTACCCGAGAATTATTGCACCTCAACTATAAGGGTATGCGATAACACACGTTTTCCTAACGAAACGAAACGAAACGAAATTTGAAATTGATTCGGATCGAAACGAAACGAAATATGGATTTACTTTCGAAACTTCGAAACGAAACGAAATCAAGGTTCATTTGATTCGAAATTTTTCGAAACGAAACGAAATTTCAATTTTTTCCCGGGGAATTTTGATTAAATAGGTTTACATTATGTACGCAATTCGGACTTCACTATTTCGAAGTCAAATAACTGTTTTAAGACTAATAGAGTTATAATAACAGAAGAGGCAGTCTGTGATGAATCACCGCATTCTCGCCACATACATGATTGGCGATAAGGCAATAACCCAGCATTTATGCCGCTTTCATATCAGAAAGTATAAAAAATATAGAAATTGTGGGATTTTTCATATACGGATTAAAATTACGTTTAAAACTTTAGTTCACTTAAGATTAATGTAATTATGCTGAAGTATACTTAATATTGTCTTATCAACGTGGTTTTATAGTATTGAGCTAATTCAAAATCAGAAAATCAATGCCTTAATTATTTTTTTATTTAGTGAGATACTCAATTATGTATCCACATCTGCCAGGCGCATACACGGATAGAGAATTGATATTTGAAAAGTGCGTAACAGCTAAAACTTATTCCTTATTCTTCGTCTACATATATATATATAGCATACATTTGCTCACTAGAAGAATCCTATGCACCTTTCTAAAATGCACAAAGATATGTACTTCAGATTGAATTTCACAAACAAATAGTCTTATATACAATCAGCTCGATGAATAGAGCAAGGTGTCCTTGGCATATGAGAACAGCTGTTATGGTCAGTATGAGCTAAATGCAATCATAAGTGAAAAACTTTCAGCAAATTCCATGCGAAGATCTAGAAATGCCCACAAATCTTCAATGTTTCTTACATATTGCGGAAATAGTCAAAGAAGATCTTAGCTTGATTAACTGTACACATCGTAATTGCTAATCATGATTGTCCGAGAAACAGCAAATATGCACAGCTCACCAATTAAATAATATTCTTGGCATACAAAAAAGTTATTCTTATTGTATACTTGCTTCGGAGTTTCTAAATCATGACCAATAAAGATGCTGGTCAGGTCCTTACAGTCAATTTAGGATTAGGAGAAGAAAATTGGTTTAACACTCATTGTTATAAAACAGCGGTTCTCAACCTTTTCCTTGAGAGATACCCTTCGAACTTTTGCATTAATTGAGGTACCCCCTATGATTTTTTTTTGCTGTAAATGAAAATAGTCGTAGCTCTTAAAGTATATCAAAAATGGACCTGAAATTTAACGGAATATATGGGTCTCCATAAACTTTTCTTAAATTTTCATTTTTTTAAACTTCCCAATTAAAATTAAGTTCTTACATTAAGGGACTGACTGAAGGAAATGTTTTGACTATTGAAGGCTTCCGAGCCTCTTAAAATGAGGCTTCCGAGCCTCTTGAAAGGAGGCTTCCGAGCCTCTTGGAGGGAGGCTTCCGAGCCTCTTAAAAGGAGGCTTCCGAGCCTTCTGAAAGGAGGCTTCCGAGCCTCTTGAAAGAAGGCTTCCGAGCCTCTTGAAAGGAGGCTTCCGAGCCTCTTGAAAGGAGGCTTCCGAGCCTCTTGAAAGGAGGCTTCCGAGCCTCTTGAAAGGAGGCTTGAGGCCTCTTGAAAGGAGGCTTGAGCCTCTTGAAAGGAGGCTTCCAGGCCTCTTGAAAGGAGGCTTCCGAGCCTCTTGAAAGGAGGCTTCTGAGCCTCTTGAAAGGAGGCTTCCTGAGCCTCTTGAAAAGAGGCTTCCTGAGCCTCTTGAAAGGAGGCTTCCAGGCCTCTTGAAAGGAGGCTCTGAGCCTCTTGAAGGAGGCTTGAGCCTCTTGAAAGGAGGCTCCTGAGCCTCTTGAAAGGAGGCTTCCAGGCCTCTTGAAAGGAGGCTTCCAGGCCTCTTGAAAGGAGGCTTCCAGGCCTCTTGAAAGGAGGCTTGAGCCTCTTGAAAGGAGGCTTCCGAGGCCTCTTGAAAGGAGGCTTCCTGAGCCTCTTGAAAGGAGGCCTGAGCCTCTTGAAAGGAGGCTTCCGAGCTCTTGAAGGAGGCTTCCTGAGCCTCTTGAAAGGAGGCTTCCGAGCCTCTTGAAAGGAGGCTTCTGAGCCTCTTGAAAGGAGGCTTCCGGGCTCTTCGAAAGTAGGCTTCTGAGCCTTTTGAAAGGAGGCTGGAGCCTCTTGAAAGGAGGCTTCTGAGCCTCTTGAAAGGAGGCTTCCGAGCCTCTTGAAAGGAGGCTTCTGAGCCTCTTGAAAGGAGGCTTCCGGGCCTCTTGAAGGAGGCTTCTGAGCCTCTTGAAAGGAGGCTTGAGGCCTCTTGAAAGGAGGCTTCTGAGCCTCTTGAAAGGAGGCTTCCTGAGCCTCTTGAAAGGAGGCTTCCGAGCCTCTTGAAAGGAGGCTTCTGAGCCTCTTGAAAGGAGGCTTCTGAGCCTCTTGAAAGGAGGCTTCCGAGCCTCTTGAAAGGAGGCTGAGCCTCTTGAAAGGAGGCTTCCTGAGCCTCTTGAAAGGAGGCTTCCAGCTCTTGAAAGGAGGCTTCTGAGCCTCTTGAAGGAGGAGGCTCTTGAAAGGAGGCTCTGAGCCTCTTGAAAGGAGGCTTGAGCCTCTTGAAAGGAGGCTTCCTGAGCCTCTTGAAAGGAGGCTTCCAGGCCTCTTGAAAGGAGGCCTGAGCCTCTTGAAAGGAGGCTTCGAGCCTCTTGAAGGAGGCTTCCGAGCCTCTTGAAAGGAGGCTCTGAGCCTCTTGAAAGGAGGCTTGAGGCCTCTTGAAAGGAGGCTTCCGGGCCTCTTGAAAGGAGGCTTCCAGGCCTCTTGAAAGGAGGCCTGAGCCTCTTGAAAGGAGGCTTCCGGGCCTCTTGAAAGGAGGCTTCCGAGCTCTTGAAAGGAGGCTTCTGAGCCTCTTGAAAGGAGGCTTCCGAGCCTCTTGAAAGGAGGCTTGAGCCTCTTGAAAGGAGGCTTCTGAGGCCTCTTGAAAGGAGGCTTCTGAGCCTCTTGAAAGGAGGCTTCCAGGCCTCTTGAAAGGAGGCTTCCGAGCCTCTTGAAAGGAGGCTTCTGAGCCTCTTGAAAGGAGGCTTCCAGGCCTCTTGAAAGGAGGCTTCTGAGCCTCTTGAAAGGAGGCTTCTGAGCCTCTTGAAAGGAGGCTTCTGAGCCTCTTGAAAGGAGGCTCTGAGCCTCTTGAAAGGAGGCTTGAGCCTCTTGAAAGGAGGCTTCTGAGCCTCTTGAAAGGAGGCTTCTGAGCCTCTTGAAAGGAGGCTCTGGGCCTCTTGAAAGGAGGCTTCCTGAGCCTCTTGAAAGGAGGCTTCTGAGCCTCTTGAAAGGAGGCTTCCGAGCCTCTTGAAAGGAGGCTTCCAGGCCTCTTGAAAGGAGGCTCTGAGCCTCTTGAAAGGAGGCTTCCGAGCCTCTTGAAAGGAGGCTCTGAGCCTCTTGAAAGGAGGCTTCCTGAGCCTCTTGAAAGGAGGCTTCCGAGGCCTCTTGAAAGGAGGCTTCCGAGCCTCTTGAAAGGAGGCTTCCGAGCCTCTTGAAAGGAGGCTTCCGAGCCTCTTGAAAGGAGGCTTCCGAGCCTCTTGAAGGAGGCTTCCGAACCTCTTGAAAGGAGGCTTCTGAGGCTTTCAAAACTACGGTTCCAAGCATCTTGAAAGAAGGATTTCGACCCTTTTAAGGGAGGGCTTCGAGCCTCTTGAAAGAGGCCTTCTGAGCCTTTTGAGAAGAGCTTTCCAAGCCTTTTAAAAGAAGGAGAAAAGAAACAAAATAAAGTTTAAAGAAGAAAGCATAAAAAAAGATTTCCGAGCCTCTAGAAAGGAGGCTTCCAACCATCTTGAGAGTAGGCTTCCGAGCCTTGCTGTCGAGCCTATTCAAAAATGCCTTCCAAGCCCCTTGAAAAGATCCGAGGTTTTTAAAAGGGAATTTCTGGAAAAACAGGCTTCCGGGCCTTTTAAAAGAAAGTTTTTGAACATCTTAAAATGATGTTTCCGGGTCACTTTAAAGGAGGCTTCCGAGCTGCTTGGAAGGAGGCTTCCGAGAAGCGTAGAGGGATGCTTCAAATTCTCTTGCAATGAAGCAACTGAGCTTTTCTGGAAAAAGTCTTCATGTCTTGCAAATGGAGGCTTTCGAATCTGTAGACTCTAGAAACATATTCTTAACATATTATTCAACATTCTGATTTGACCAGGTAGATTGCATAGAAGATTTCTTAGTTCATTCGAGGTTTTGCCCTTTTGATCTTTTGTCCCACATCTCTTCATCCATTGTACTTGTTGTGGAGTACAGGATTCAATAGGCCATGATTTATTGATCGCCACGCATAGGATAAGGGAGGTATTTTGGACCACCAGTTCGAAGGCTCATATTTTGGACCACTGAGTGCAAATTCCTCTTGGTGGTCTAAAATAAGAGCCCCCGTAAGGGTAGTCCAAAATATATCCTTTACCCTATTATGTACAAGACAAAGTTGAGAAATAAAAAAAAATACAAAACTTTATCCATGAGTTTGGATTAAAATTATAATTCATCCGCCATTAAGCTTTTCGTCCGAGGTATCCCCTGGGCCCGGCAAAAGTACCCTCAGGGGTACATGTACTCCAGGTTGAGAACCGTTGTTATAAAATACCGAGGAATGCTCTGCATCTCCGTGAGCGCTACGGGGAAGGAATCGTTGGTTAGAAGAGAAGGTAATTCATGTGAAGCCCCTTGGTAAGCGACTGAATATTTATTGTAAACAAAGTTATTTTGAAAACAAGAAGACGAAAACTGTGTTTCAAATCAATCTAACACAATTCAATGTGCTTCGTTTAATAAGCTTCTACAATACGATCGATTCCGCACTAAATAATTCTGTGCTCTTCGATGCAGACATTAGTTTTATCACTTCGCGTTCCCCCACACCAGCTGGCGTGATCAGCATCTAAAAGATCGATTGTACACTCGTTAAACAAATGTTTGCTTCGCAAGATAGATATTTATCACTTCACGTTCTCCCGGACTAGCTGCCGTCCCATGACCAGCAGCAACACGATCGATTCCGCATTCATATTGTACAAATAATAAAAAATATCACAAAATATAAATTTGAAACTTGAAAACACTGAAGACGTTTCATAGAAGAAAACTACATACGTATTTGTCAACTAAGAATGGGTAAAATTTTGAAAATAACTTAACGATTTTGTTTAGCGGCGCAGCCAAAATTTTTGATAATATAAAGAATGGTTTAAGTTTAAATTTGTTTCGAAATTCCGCGGAATTCCGTTAAATTTCGTTAGAAGCCAGTTTTTTCTAGCGAAATTTTTGTAATTTTACGAAACGAAACGAAATCAAGAAATGCGATTTCGCCATGCTAAAATTCCGCGAAATTCCGCGGAATTTCGTTTCGAACCACCTGAAACGAAATTTTTCGAAATATCGCATATGCTTACTTAACTAGGAATCTGTTTGCTGTAAAATGCACTCAGATAGATAGATAAACTTGTTTTCCTTCTGTCGTATCAAGAAATGATGGAAGGCCATGCTTAACTTCCACGAAATCATCATTGCAGTAGTATCTTTTACTCAAATTTTGAGTTTTCCCCATTTTCAATGAAAATGAGTCGGATTCGACTCAATTTTGAATAGTTCAGATTTAGCGTGTAAATACCCGATACTTTTGATTCGACACCAAGCACTTTTGGAATCGATTCTTTGACATTCGTTTCTAAGAAAATATCGAATTAAAGTACATAGTTGAATCAACTGAGTACCCCTTTAAGAACAAGCCTTCTGGAATCCAAAACTAATTTTACTCGCGTTTTCAAGGACACCTAATTCAATAAGGAAGCAATGCACAATTGCCATTTTTATTATTTCAGCTTTGCTGCGTCGCAGCATGAGTGTAATCTAGACCAACATTTGAAAAAAAAAATATTCCTTCTGATTATTCGAATATATATGTGGACAGTTGTGCGTTGCTTTCGTATTAGGTGAGGTGCCATTGAAAACGCAAGTGGAATTAGTTTTGGATTCCGGTAGGCTTGTCCTTAAAAACCTATTAGTTCTAATAAACCTATTCTGACCCTTGACCCGCAAAAAGTTTAGTAACTACCAGGTTCTCATTAACTCTAATAAATTACAATTACAAACAGAAACATTTCACTCAAATCTCAATCATCGAGGCTCCATGCGCGAGATGCCTCGCTCAAGATTCTGAAGGGATAGCATCGAGCTCAAGATTTTTGTTCATAATCACATCGTTTCATTCATTCGCCGAAAAATGATTTTGTTCTAAAAGGCGGTTAAACTAAATCTAGGTGTACTGTCTTGCTTACAAATGGATTTATTATCCATTGTTTCATGCAAAGTATGTTAGCCTTTCAGATCGCGCGTCAACTTTTATAACACGTGCGCGTTCTGTTTTAAACTACAGTGTTAGTTTGTGCGATTATTATTGTTATATCTCTGGTTATATTTGTGGTGATAGACGCTTATGGTCTTCAACAAAGTTGTTCAGGACATCCAGGCCTTCAAGCTGGAATATAGAATTAGGAGTTCATCCGTTTGGCAGCACTAGCATAGCTGCAATGTCTCAATGGAGTGGAGATATCAAGACCTATAGGGTTTACGAAGGGGTCGTTCAAAAATGACGCCCACACTTTAAGAGAGAGGGGGTAAACCTGTGCGCCGCCACGCCGACGCCGGTCAAGGTGTCGGCGGCGCGCCATACGCCGGTTGGCTCCACGCCGCCGAATTTCGTATTTCACGCCGATGTTTGGCCAACACAAAAATCACATTATGCAGTGCGTTTGCATCTGCAGAACCAAGGCAACCTATCAAGCATTAATTAAATAGCTATTATACCTTTAGCAGATTTGTTTAATTTAATCCCTGTCACTTTAACACGCTTTGGCGTGTTAAATGTTAGGTCATCCAAAAATTTCTTGGCTACAGATCTACAAATCAATGAGCGTGGCGATTAACTTCTAATCTCATATGTAACTTCATGTGGAATAACCTCATTCTGGTCGCATTGGGTGGTTCATCATCTTTTTAATGGTTGGAATGTTACATATCTTAATTGGTCCAGTGCTTACACACTCAGTTTTTATTTAAACAGCTCGGCAAATTCCACACAGCCGTTAGCCCAGCGAAATAAAAACTGATAACCCGGCAAAAATTACGTTTGTTAGCTGATTTTCGACAAATAATTTGCTGATTTTCAGCAATTTTGACAGAAATCTTGGTAAAAAACACGTTTGTTAGGGCTCGCCTGTGCGAATCTCGGTAAAAGTTTAACAAATTGCTGAGATCAAATCAACACCATAATGAATGTTGGATTTGGATTCCCAGTCTGGTATGATTTTTTTAGCTTCCCTGGGCATGGAGTATCATTCTGTAAGCCTCATGATATGCAAAAGCAAAACTGATCTTTTGGCTTCTGGAGCTGGAGCACGATTGGGCACGTGACCCAACAAATTGAACATTTCATTCATTTTCCTTGTAATTGCTAGAATTGTTTAAAAAAAATGGTTTCGATTTATTTCGATAAACAATTTCTTGATTTTCTTGAAATAATTTCCATGAAGTCCTGGAGGAAGTTCTGAAGGAATATCTGGAGAAAATGTTTAGAGCCTTGAAGAATTTCTAAATTTATCGCCGTTGTAATTTCTGGAGGATTTTCTGAAGGAATCTCTAGAGAAAATCATGAAGGAATTCTACGGGGAATGTCCAAAGAAATTATTTAAGAGATTTAAGTATGTCAGTAATTCCTTTAGGAGGTCCTTTGGAAATTGCTCTAGGAATTCGGAGATAGGTATCTTAAAATTCGTCCTACAGTTTTGGAAGGAAATGGTGTTGGAAATTCCGAAGAAATTACTAGATTAATTTCCGAGGAAATGGAATGTCTTATGAAATACCTGGAAAAAATCCAGTGGGATTGTCAAAATAATTTCCGAAGGAATTTTGTAGAAATTTTTAAAAGTATGTATGTATGTATATGGTTATCCATCACCCTGGCTCGAGTCTTGCTCTGATGCGGCTTCACCTAATAGTACAATCGAATTTAATTACCATTCTACCATTCTATGTGAAGGGCAAGCAACGGAGGTAGCGGACCCATAACCAGAGACACTTATGCGAAGCCCGTGGGATAGAGAGAATCTCCTTTCGTCAATGTAATCCAACAGACTAATAAATAGATTCGCAATCCTTTTGGAGCTTTCCGAGGGATGGCTTCTTTGAAGAAGGGCACGTCGAGTCCATTACAACTGTGGGGAAGTGTACCCATCTACATGAGTAGAAATTATTAAAAGTATTACTAAAAATAAATTCTGAAGGAATTCTTTATGGAATGGTCAGTGTGAATCTTATATGAATTTTTGAAGGAATTTCCAGAAGAATTCCTTAAGAAATTTCTTAAGGTCCTAAGAAGTTCCGAAGCAATTCCTAGGGGGAATTTAAAAGAAAAGTCTGGTTTCATTTGTGGAGAGTTTTTGAAGAAATTCTTGATCGGATTGCTGACGGAGTTTTAGAAGGTATTTTAGGATGAGTTTCTTGATGACTTACCGAATTAATTCCTGAATATTTTTCCTAGGGAATTACTTAAGGTATTTATGAAAAAAATCTGTAGAAATTTTCGAAGGAACTCGTGCAAGAAATTCCCAAAGAATTCTTGAGAATATCCGAATATCTGCAATCTCGATATTTTGGGAGTTCTTCTTGGCATGCAGTCTTGATTCTAAAGCCAAAACTGAGTTTGTTCTACTACTGTCCGGACTTTCGAAGAAATTCCTGGAGAACTATAGGAATTTCTGTGTACATACCAATAGCTATTTGTTCGGTAAATCCATTAAACATTTCTTCGTAAATTACTTTCAGAATTCTTTCGGATATTCCTTCAGAAATTCATTTTTTTATTCTTTATTATAGAGTTGATGTGATACTTTCGTGATACTTATATGACTGAAAGAGCCGATAATAGTCAAACAAAATTTATTATAGAGGTTTTCAGCCCTGGTTCACCTCTTTGAAATGCATTTAAAAATTCTGTTAGAAAATCTTTTCAGGTTCTCTTTCGGTTATTCCTTCAAGAATTGAGTCGGAAATTCCTCCAGGAGATCCTTAGGAAATTCCTTCAATAAACTATACAAAATTCATACAAGAATAATTCTGGAAAGAATTCTTATTTGGAGGAATTTATAAAGAAATTTTCGAAGAAAATTCCAGAAGTATTTGAGCGTTAAACTTATTTTCAATTAAAAATAAAGAACACCTAAACAAAGGTTCTAAAATTTCGTTTGTAAATCCCATTTTACAAACGAAATTTTAGAAGATTTTCCAAAAGAATGTCTGAAGGTATTCTCGAAAGAATTCTTAAAGGAATTTTAAAAGAAATTTGCGAAGTGCTACAGGAATTTCTGGAGTTTATACTAAAGGAATTTCCTGAGGAATGTTCGAAGGAATTCCTATAGGAAATTCAGAAAGAATTCCTGGAAAAAGTTCTAAATAAATTCCAGAGGAAAATTTCGAAAGAATACCAAAAATATCTTCTTAGAGTTTCCGAAGAAATTTTTAAGGAATTACTGGAAGAATTTCTATTAGAAATCCCTAAAATAGATTCTTGAAGGAATTAAAAAAACTAAATCAAATTCCGAAGGCTTTCTTCTAAAGGGATTTCCGGATGTATTCCTCAAACAGTGTCCGTAGGTACTTACTTGATACTTGATGGGCTACAGCTCTTTGATGAACCTACGCCGAATGGAGTATCCTTCTCCACTGGACTCGATCCTGGGCCAATCGCTTCCAGTCGCCCTCAGCTCCTCTTCAACTGCAAAAAGCCATCGTGTCCCCGGCCTTCCACGAAGCCTGCGGCCTCTTCCGGGTTCTCTACTAAAAAGTGTCCGTAGGTATTCCGATGGAAATTCATGAAGGAGTTTCCATGGGTATTTTCTAAAGAATTTTTGAAGGAATTTCCGAAGGAAAATAGTTGTCAAATGAATTTCCGAAAAAAATCCCCAAAGACTCCGTAAAGGAGTTTCTGAAGCAATCCCCAAAGTAATTTCCAAGGAATTTCCTGAAGGAACTTTTGAAGAAATTTTGGAAAGAATGTCCGAAGCAATAGCCAAATAAATTTTCAAGGGAATTCTTGGAGTAAGTTCTGAAGGAATTCATAGGGAAATTCTAAATTAGTTCACCGAATTCCTTTTTCGAATTTTCTGAGGAATTTCCAAACGAATTTCTGGATTTATATCTGAAGTAATTTCCACTGAATTTATGTGCTGTGATGCGGCAATATCCTAATGGAAGATGTTATGTAAACTTTTGCTGTGGAGACACAAGCTATAGCTATTAGCATGTTCACCCTATCAGTCTATCTGTAGCTAGCAATTGTACAAAAACCTAAAATACAATAAAAGCGTGATAGGCCTTATTGCGTGATTTTTTTCTCAGCTTAAAATCATTCACGCCGATTCACGCCACCGCCGCCGCCGCCGAACATTGCTTACGGCGTGACGCCGCCGACGCCGCCGCCGCCGGTGCAAAAATGGCCTTACGCCGCCGCCGTTCACAAATACTTCGGCGCACAGGTCTAAGAGGGGGTCAAGATTTTGTGACAGTACATACAAAAACCCAGATTTATCCACCTAGCGGTGATGATGCCTTTCTCGTGCGGTAAAAAATAGTATTTCGGGCATTGCTCCTGAGCCCTTAGTCCGATCGGGCCAATTTTCAATAGGAATGATGAGACAAGATGAGACAAGATTCTGCGTCGAATGCAACCTGTTGTGAGGAAATCCGTTCAGGGTAAGTGCATTAAAAATGAGCTAGGCTTTTTTACGCGCTTTTTTATGAGAAAAAGTATTTTGGCCATAACTTCCAAGCCCATAGTCCGATCCGGACAATTTTCAATAGAAAACAATGGGGCAGAATACTGCGTCAAATGCAACCTGTTGCGAAGAAATCGGTCAACGGTAAGTACAAAAGAAGTGAGCGAGACTTTTTTACGCGCTTTTTTATGAGAAAAAGTATTTTGGCCATAACTCCCAAGCCCATAGTCCGATCCGGCCAATTTTCAATAGGAAGCAATGGGGCAGAATACTGCGTCAAATGCAACCTGTTGCGAAGAAATCGGTCAAGGGGAAGTACAAAAAAAGTGAGCGAGACTTTTTTACGCGCTTTTTTATGAGAAAAAGTATTTTGGCCATAACTCCCAAGCCCATAGTCCGATCTGGCCAATTTTCAATAGGAAACAATGGGGCAGAATACTGCGTCAAATGCAACCTGTTGCGAGTAAATTGGTCAAGGGTAAGTACAAAAAAAGTGAGCGAGACTTTTTGCTCTTTTGGTGCGCACATACACACACACACACACACACACACACACACACACACACACACACAGACATCACCTCAATTCGTCGAGCTTAGTCGATTGGTATATAACACTATGGGTCTCCGAGCCTTCTATAAAAAGTTTGTTTTTGGAGTGAACATATAGCCTTTACGTATACTTAGTATACGAGAAAGGCAAAAAGCATGGCAGAGGGAAGAGGGGGGGGTCTAAAAATCTAAAAAATTAATGGACGTCACATTTGAATCAGCCAAAAGCTGTTGTCTTTTATAAAGTTGTTCAGGTGGTCTAAGCCATCGGGATGGAGACAAGTTAGGGTAAAATGCCCAATAGTGGACCCCCCAGTAGCGGAATTTTGCTCTTCCTGTCATAAGGAGTAGAAGTTTTCAACATATTAATTCTGCTTGATGTCTAATAACAAGTTTTGCATCTCCTCTTCACGATGCATACATAAAACACTCAAATACACGACGTTATTAGTTGAAATTAACATTTTAATTTCTGACTGAACTCGCCCTATAGTAGACCCCCTGGGGGTCCATAATAGGAAATTGCTTCCCTATAGTCGACACTTCATTTGATTTTCATGTTCCGTTTCGGGACGTTCTTGTTCCCTATTATGGACCCCCCAAAATATTCCTATAATGGACACTCTCGTGTTTATTTTTTATAGAATTGTAAAAAATCATCTAGTTTTACTTTCCATAGCATTTCCAATGCATGGAATCAAATCATAGGACTGTAAGGTAGGTTCTCCCGATGGAATTTCATAGCAAAATGTATGCATTGTGCTGTAATAATGCAAAAATGGCTGGAGGGTCCACTATTGGTTGGGGGTCCACTATTGGGCACTTTACCCTAAGTTTGGTATTCGACTGATAGACGGCGCTTGTGTACTGGAAATATCAGTTTGGTTAGATATCTCAAAATCTTTAAAATATAGAAAGTTGCAGTCTTCTATGAAGTTGCTCGGGCGGGCAAAATCATCGTAAGGGGCCGTACACATATTACGTAAGCACTTAGGGGGGGGGGTCGGTCAATATCTTACGCTCCATATAAATAAAAAATCATTTTTATGAAAAAGAGGGGAGGGAGGTTGAAAAACCCAGAAAAAGTGCTTGCGTAATATGTGTACGACTCCTAACGGAGAACAGATCAGTTTAGATTTCAACCGCTGTGCGGCGCTGGTTTTCGGTTGGATATCTCGAAATCTGTAAGGTGCTCAATTTCGTTGAAATTCACTAAAAGATCAATATTAGAATGGTTCGATAATAATTTCACCGATTCTCTGTGATCTTTTCCATTGTTGTCAAAACCACCGAAAATCTGTTAAATTAATTTCCCAACAATTCTGCTATTGAGATTTCGGTAAAATTTCACAGAAATCTGCCGTTTATTTCAAGTAAAATTATGAGATAACACACTATTTCCTGGCGAAATGAAACGAAACGGAACGAAATATAAATTATGTCCGTAATTTCGAAACGAGACGAAATCAAGGTCTTTTTTTTATTAATCTTTTGTTTATTTTGGAGGCTCAATTGCCGTTAAGCGTTACGGAGCCGAAATCAAGTTTAACAATTCATTTCTCAATTCTTATACATAGTGTTAGTTTTGGGAAACCGAAAGACTCGCGGTTTAGTCGAGGTTAGGGAGTACAATAATACAGTAGGAAAGGAAGGGAATTTAGGGTGCTTAAGTAATTACAATGCTGATGTTCACATAGTTGATATTCTTGGGGATGTTTCACTTCTGTAACGAGACAAACAAGCATTTTCTTGGGAGACAACAATGAGAGGAAGACATACGAAAGGGGTTAACGACAGACATTCAAATGGACAACAAGAGGAAGACATTCGATATGGGGTACGACAGACAAGGGGATGGGCAGACTAAGATCACAGTCTCACATCAGCAATTTTCACAAATTGGAGGACGAGGGACATGTATTCGAGATCAAGGCCCGCCAACACTTCTCTAATATGCTTTGGTTGTTTTCCTCGGACCCGGAGATGTTCAGTTAATGCAGATCTGGGGCCGCGATTCTCCTCGCACGCCCACACGACATGATCAATGTCCTGATAATCCTTACCGCAAACACAGATATTGCTTTCCAAGAGCCCCACTCTGAAAAGATGTGCGTTCAAAGTGTAGTGATTGGACATTAGACGACACATGGTTCGAATGAAGTCTCGTCCAATATTCATTTTTTTAACCATGGATGCTTCGACGCCTGCGGGCGAATTGAATACAGCCATCTACCCAACTCCCCATTTGTCCATTTCTGCTGCCAGCTGATCAAGGTTTCCTGACGAACTATTGAGAAAACATCATCGAAGGTGATTTGTCGATCATAAATATCACCTTCCACAGCGCCCACCTCACCCAAGGTATCCGCTTTCTTATTTCACAGGATCGAGCAATGTGAAGGGACCCAAGCCATGGTGATTGTGAATGACCGTTTTGATAAAGCTCTCAAAGCTTTCCGTATCCCGGTTAGAAGACACGCTGAGTGCTTTACAGGTTTCATTGACCGAACAGCCTCCACGGTACTTATACTGTCGATGAAGATGAAGAAGTGGTCAGAAGGTAGTGATGCAATATGCTCAAGTGAATAGTTTACAGCTGCTAGCTCAGCGGTATACACGGAGCTGGGCTCTTTCAGCTTAAAGTAGGCGCTATGAAAAACGTTAAAAACACCGAAACCAGAGGAGTCATCCATTTTTGACCCGTCTGTAAAAAAGCTTCTCACCTCGCTGGCATGCCCGTATAATGGAGGTATGACCTCCTCACGAAGAAAGTCTGGTATTCCATGAACCTCCTGCTTCATGGACAGATCAAAAGTAACAGAGGAACTGTAAGAGTCTAAGAAATTAGCACGATTGGTGTCAACCGAAGATGGGCTTACCTCCAGCGTCATATACCAGTAAATACTCATGAATCGAGATTGAGGGTTTTGTTCGAGCAGCTTCTCGAAGTTTTCAATGACCAATGGATTGAAAACCTCACAACGGATGAGGAACCGGAGCGATAATTCCGCGAAACGATCTGTCAGAGGCAGTACTCCCGCAAGTACTTCCAGACTCATCATACAAACCAACGCGATACGGAGACAGCGGTATTGAATCCGTTGAAGCTTCAGCATGTGTGTTTTAGTCGCGGACTGGAAGCAGAAACTACCGTATTCGAGAACCGACAGAATGGCTGTTCGGTACAACGTGATAAGATCTTCGAGATGCGCTCCCCACCAAGTTCCCGTTATCGTTCGCATTCTTTTCTGGCATTTTTGTGTCAGATACACAATGTGCCTCCCAAAGGTGCATTTCGAGTCGAACCAGATCCCGAGATATTTAGAAGACATACTATAAGTGATTGCCTTACCCATCAGTTGGAGCGGGAACTTTGCCGAAACGGATACAACACAATCATCTGCAAGCTGTATTGACGAGCAATTTGGCATGAGACATTCATCAATGTCTCTGACGTAAAAATTGTTAAGAAGGGGACTTAAACATGAGCCCTGAGGGAGACCCATGTAGCTAATTCGTGAAGTTGCAGAGTCACCATGAGAAAAACTCATACGCTTTTCTGACAACAAATTGTACAAACAGTTGTTCAAAGTTGGAGAAAGTCCACACTCGTGGAGTTTGTTGGATAAAACATCGACGCAAGCTGAATCGAAAGCCCCCTTAATGTACAAAAACACTGAGCCCATTTCGTTTTTAGCGAAGGTAAGCTGAATTTCTGAAGAAAGCAACGCAAGACAGTCGTTCGTTCCCTTACCCCTGCGGAAACCAAATTGTGTATCTGACAACAAACCATTCGATTCAATCCATTCGTCTAGCCGGAAGAGAATCATCTTCTCCAACAGCATCCGAAGACAAGCCAACATCGCGATGGGGCGATACGAATTACAATCCGACGCGGGTTTTCCAGGCTTTTGGATGGCTATCACCCTCACTTGCCTCCAATCATCCGGAATAATGTTTCACTCCAGTAACTGGTTGAACAAGCTCAATAGGCGCCTCTTCGCGACGTCTGGGAGGTTTTTGAACAAATTAAATCTTATTCTATCCACATCCCTGGAGCGGAATTGTTACATGAAAAGAGGGCAAGCGAGAATTCAATCATCGAAAAAGGACAATCCATCTCATCCCTGCCAGCAATAGTATCACGTGACTCTTGCTTCACCGGTGCCGAATCTGGACACACTTTCTTTGCGAAGTCGAGTATCCACCGCGATGAGCTTTCACGATCTTCGTTTGCGGATGACGCGTTGCGCATTCTTCTCCCGACGGTCCACAGAGTTTTCATTGAGGTCTCGCGCGATAAACCTTCAACAAAAGTGCGCCAATATCCGCATTTCTTTACTTTGACCAGCTTCTTGAACTGGATCTCGTGCGCGATGTACCGTTTGTGAAGTACGATCGAACCGTGCTTCCGAAATTCTTTAAACGCGGCGGATTTTTCGCGATAAAGTTGTGTACACTCGACATCCCACCACAGCCTGTGTGGTTTCCTACGAACCGAAGCTCCTGGCACCGGCCGGCGTTGTGCCTGAAGAGCGCAGGTAAGGATCAACTGGGATAGAAACACGTACTATCGTCGCGGGGAAAGTGCATCTATCGACTGTACGCCATCAATGATGGCCTCCGCATATTTTCCCCAGTCGATGTGCTTCGTGAGGTCATATGAGAGGTCGATAGAAACAGATTGATTACGTCCATTGGAAATCTTGACTTCGATCGGCAAATGATCACTATCATGGGGATCTTGGACCACTTTCCAAGTACAGTCCAACGATAATGAGCTCGAACAAATGGAAAGATCTAGACGGCTATCTCTGGGGGCAGCAGGGACAGCATGGACCATGTCCAAGGGCTTGACGACCCCTCCCCAGCTGTCTGCGAGTCAGGGAGAACTGCCTAGGGCGTGGTGGGATTTAGCAGTGGGCTCTGCTAAAATCCCTCCCAAAAAACCACAAGTGCCCGTAATCAGACTCTATCAAAGCGACTGTGTGCCGCTTCAAAAGCACAAGCCCAGGGAGTGCCAATTGGCATGGGGAGTGTCCCTACTTCGGTAGGGTAGCGCGTGACCTGCTTCGGCAGGGAGTGAGTGATCTGGTTGTGCTGAGACAGGAGTGTCATAGCGTGTCGCCGCTTTTGTTACCTCGAAGCGCAGCAGAAGTCTGAGTATGGACTGCACATGCTGAGGTAGGAGTCGAGGGACCTATCGACACCTCGAGGCATGGCAGTGGAGTGTTAGAGTGAGCACCCGAAAAAGGGTCACATGGAGCGAATGGTCTTTGGAGAAGCTGCTTCGGCGGCAGGGTAGCAGTGGGTTGTACCCACTCACCTACAGTTGTGCACATGTGGTGCATGGGGAGTGTCCCTGCTTCGGCAGGGTAGCGTGTGGTCTGCTTCGGCAGTGGTGTGATTGATCTGCTCGTGCTGAGGTAGGAGTGTCGTAGCGTAATATCTGTAGGCCCAGGCAGTTACCGCTATTGACACCTCGAGGCATGGCAGCGGAGCGCCCGGGAGAGCATCCAAGTAAGACTCAAATGGAGTGAATGGTGTGCGAGCACCCAAGTCAGTCTCGCATGGGACGAGTGCCTGTGTGAGCGATAATGAGCGAGTACGCTTAGTACTGCCATCCCCCCAGAAGTAGTACTGCGAGGTAGTTCCTGGGGGAAACGATGGTGGAGCCCAAGGGAGTTTAGTCGGTATTACCGGTATGGTCGAGTCCGACACTCCAGTACACTTCCGTGTGGTAGTATGGCAACTACAATGCACGTGTACTGGGTTAGTGCGTAAATGCATTCTCCCTTGTAAAAAAAAAAAAAAAAAGACGGCTATCTCTTGCTGAAGGAGCCACTCGTGTAACTTCTCCTGTATTCAAAATTGACATATTAAAGTCGTCGCAGAGGTCGTATATCATTGATGAACGGTTGTCGTCGTACAGTTCCCCCCAGCCTGTTCCATGGGAGTAAAAATCTCCCAAGAGCAACCGTGGCTCGGGCATAACAGAGCAGATGTGCGAGAGATCTCTACGAGATATCGCGGTGTTTGGAAGAAGATATATCAAGGCGATACTGAGGTCTTTTCCTCGAATACTCACCTGACATGCGACAGCTTCGGTGCCTGACATCGGAGCAAAATCGACCCTATAGAAGGAGTGCTGTTTTTTGATCCCTAAAAGCACCCCTCCATATAGATTTGCCCGATCGCGGCGAATGATGTTAAAATCGAGGTTTACATCTGGTGTTAGCCATGTTTCACATAAAGCAAAAACATCGCATTGTAAATTGTTAACTAAAAATTTAAAAATATCTTATTTTGGAAGAATACTTCGACAGTTCCACTGTAGAATCGAAATCATATGAGCCTTCTCGACGAAATTAGTCATCGAAGGATACGAATGACTCGAGGAGGGGCATTTTTGAAGCCAGCTGCTTCAGTTAAGGAGTCAGAATAGAAAGAACAGTTTTGACCATGATCTTCACGGGGTCGGAAGCATCCAAGAAGTTGAGGATGAGCTCCACGATGCCAGAAAGTGTGAACATTGGAGCGCTCGGAGGTTGTTGTGCTCGCTCTCTATGATCTCTTTATGGCTGAGAAATCGCAAAAATTTGGGCATCTGGGATTTTAGATGTTCCCGGAGGGAGCGGGCCATTTGGCATAAAGTCATTTGGCATAACGCCATTTGGCATAAGGTCATTTGGCATAAAGGCCATTTGGCATAACGGTCATTTGGCATAACGGACATTTGGCATAATTGTAACCAACGTCAAAAGTGAGGGTCTTTTGGCATAACGGACATTTGGCATAATTTTTCTTTGCATTTGCTAAATGGTGACTAAGTGGTGCGGGAAACACCCCGGAATAGTAAATATAACACCCATCAATAACAATATTAAAAAGACATTGTCCTCTCGTGGAAAGAATGCATTTGCAATGCAATGCAAAAGTAGGCGCATGCCCGGACTAGAGCAGTGGTGGATATAATCCCCTCTTTAAAAGAAGGCGTGTTGCCGGATTATGGCAATGAAGGATGAGATCCCTTCTTTAAAAGTAGGTGCTTGCCCGGATTAAGGTCATGGTGGATCCGATCCATTCTTTAAAGGTAGGCGCTTGCATGGATTATGGCAATGGATGATGTGATCCCTTCTTTAAAATTAGGCGCTTGTCCGGATTAAGGCAATGGTGGAAGTGATCCCTTCTTTAAAAGTAGGCGCATGCCCGGATTAAGGCCATGGTGGATGTGATCCATTCTTTAAAAGTAGGCGCTTGCATGGACTAAGGCAATGGAGGATGTGATCCCTTCTTTAAAAGTAGGCACTTTCCCGGATTATGACAATGGTGGATGTGATTCCTTCTTTAAAAGAAGGCGCTTCCCAAATTGAGGCAATGGTGGATGTGATTCCTTCTTTAAAAGAAGGCGCTTGCCCGGATTGAGGCAATGGTGGATGTGATCCCTTCTTTAAAAGTAGGCACTTGCCCGGATTATGACAATGGTTGATGTGATTCCTTCTTTAAAAGAAGGCGCTTGCCCGGATTATGACAATGGTGGATGTGATTCCTTCTTTAAAAGAAGGTGCTTGCCCGGATTGAGGCAATGGTGGATGTGATCCCTTCTTTAAAAATAGGCGCTTGCACGGATTATGGCAATGGAGGATTTGATTTGTTCTTTAAAAATAGGCGCTTGTCCGGATTGAAGCAATGGTGGATGTAATCCCTTCTTTAAAAGTAGGTGTGTGGCCTGAATTGTGACAATGCAATGGTGGATGTGATCCCTTCTTTAAAAGTAGGCCCTGCCCGGATTATGGCAATGGTAGATGTGACTCCTTCTTTATAAGTAGGCGCTTGTCGGGAATAAATCAATGGTAGATGTGATCTCTTCCCCGAAACGCACAATTCAGATTGATTTGGTTGCAATGACTCATATGTGACTTGATTGGTTTTAGTAACTCGTCTACGACAAGTGTGTTGCTTGAGGTTTTAAAGTTAGGCGCTTACCCGGATTGAGGGAATGGTGGATTTGATCTGGTCTTACGGCGCATGCTCGGATTGAAGCAATGGTGGGCGAATCCCTGCTTTAAAAGTAGGCATGTGGCCGGAATAAGTCATTGATGGATGTGATTCCTCTCTCGGAAGTAATTCTGCCGTTTTGTTATTTCGTTCTTCCGGAAAAGGTCTACCATCAATCAAAATTTATCAGAAAACAGCCTCGACCTACTTTATCTGCGCTAAACATTACATGAAATATCCCTTTCGCTTTTACAGCTCGAAATTATGCCAAATGTCCGTTATGCCAAATGACCCACTCTTTTCTTACAGTTCAAAATTATGCCAAATGTCCGTTATGCCAAATGACCATTATGCCAAATGGCCTTTATGCCAAATGACCTTATGCCAAATGGCGTTATGCCAAATGACTTTATGCCAAATGACCCAGACCCGTTCCCGGAAGCGGTGGAAGCTCTCGTTCATCCTGATGTGAAGCCACAAAAGTTGAACGTTTTTGAGTTCCACCTGCGTTTGATTTCGCCATGTTGGAATGGGGCTCACTTTGACGTTGTTTTCTAGGCTTTTTCGAGGGACGCTGGCTTTGTTTTACTCGTTTCCTCGTTGAGCCTTTGAATACAAAGGCCCCATTTCCAACTTCGGAGTCAGAGCTACCTTGATCGTCCAAAGGAAGAGACGAGTAGATGGTTAGTCGAATGGAAATTTAGTCAAATTGACATTTCGTCGAATGGACATTTGGTCGAATGGACATTTAATCGAAAGGACATTTAGTCGAATAAAAATTTAGTCGAATTTTTGAAAGTGTTTAGTCGGTAATAGGTAATTAGTTAAATAGATAATTCGTCAATAGATTTTTGATTAAATTTGAGTAAATAATCCACAAGACACATTGATAAACTGATTAGAGGAATTCGGTGGACGTGAGGAAGTTCAATCAGCAGCGGAAGAAACGAATACGGATGTCAATGAGGTTGCAGAAACACCAGGGTATCCAGCAGCTAACAGAAACTGCTGGAGACCCTGGTGGATTATAGAAAAATTAAATCCTACAGAAATAGCAAAATATTAGGTACTGATGGTGAAATACCATCTAATCTATTTTTCGACACATGGACAAAAACCAATGATACAATTGTTATTTTGCCCATACTTCATCGTAGCCGGCTTTGGAACATTTAGTCTAATGACATTTCGTCGAAAGGACGTTTAGTCGAATGGCAATGGTTTTCTTATTCTTTTCATTGAAACTCTTTCTTTCACACAATATTTATGCCAACCGTAATTTGTTAATTATTGGCCGAAAATTTAATTCCGACCAAATGGTCATATGACGTAATCTATTCGACGTCATGTCTATTGACGAAACATCATTCAACTGAATTTCTTTTGATCAGGTGGAATACCCAGACAAACACACATCGCATAAGAGTGCACGACTAAAATCGCTTACCGATCCAAATTTCATCAAAATCGCATTGTGGTGCGAAGCTCATCAGTTTACTTATACATTTTCTCGCACAGTAGGCTATTTTACGAGTTTATTCCTGCTTCATTAGTTGACTTCGCATATTCCTGCATACTAACACAAATGAAATAGGTTTATCTGTCATACAGATTTTGTTATCACAAACTAGATCGCAATGTATAACGAACAAACTCGCTTAAAAATCGTAAATATCGCATACACTACCGTGCAACTTCGGATAAGAAGTACACATATATCGCCTCCACTTTTGTCCGTAAAAAGCGTTTTCGCGACTGGTATGCGATAAAATTTGTGCGCATAGACATCGCATAACAGAAAATCAAATCTATTATGCATGCATTATGGTTGTCTGGGTAGATTCATCGTAGTCGGTTAGAGGGGTTCGCCAAAGTCAATATTCAGTCGGGAATATTTTCGGAAAAACGGTTTAAAAAAATTTGACAAATTTTTTTAAACCGTGTAACATTTTTCCCTAAGACGCTCGCAAATAATTATTTATTCTCGGAATATTCACCGTTTTCGTATTATTTATTCTTTTTATGAACTCATCATTCTTTTGGACATTATTGGAACAATAATTATGTGACTTTTATAAACACCACAATAAATCATTCATTTTTAATTTAAGAAAATTATTTTGAGCTTTTTAGTGGAATGTCTTCACTTGTCATAAGACGAGTTTGTACAATCCCATTGTATTCCACCACTTAATTGTATCTTGCCAGATATGTATTTTGACCTCAACAGGCCGTCTTCAGTGTCTCGTACTTGACTCGAAAGTGGTGGAATTCAATGGGATTGTACAAACTCGTCTTATGACATTTTTAATTGTTATTAACCAAAGTTCTTTTTTTTTTTTTTTAAATAGCCATTCGACGGAACGTTATTGGACTAAATGTACCAAGATTTTTTATTCGAAAATCCGTTTTAAGACACATGTCATTCGCCAAAATTTACGAAGATTCTTCATTCTAAAATCTGATTTCGACTAAATGTCCATTCGACGAAATGTCCTACGTCTCTAGTGGATTAACAAATCATTTTCGACTAAATGTCCCTTCGATCAAACGTCCATTCGACGTAATGTCCTTTCGACCAAATGTCATTCGACTAAATGTCATTCGACGAAATGTCTTTCGACGAAATGGTATAGATTCCAGCCGAACAGGTAGACGAAGTTTGCCAATCACTACGTAGTCAGGCAGTGCGGACCCGGAAAAGGTGACGCAGAAAGAGTCAGACGGGGAATAAATCCGCTTCTCTCCCTCCTGCGACACCGAATACATTTGTTTGCAGTCTAGTATCGCAACATGAGGCAAAGAAACCTTCTTGAAACGCCCGAAACCTTGTTTCAAATCGTCGCATGTCATACTTCCCTCCGTCACCACCCCCGGGATCTCATACATCTCGTTGGCCTGTTTGCGATCACTGACCGTGACGCGAAGCTTACTGGACCCGACCAGGTCAATGGTCGTGACAGACGAGAATCGTTTTTCCAGATCTTTGCTGATCTGACTTATATTCAACCGCTTGCCTTTGGGTCGGAAGAAAACAACATACGGCCCACTAGAGTCGGGAGGGTAGGCCTTGAGGCGGGGGGTCGTGGGGGAAGCATTGGTGTTGCTAGTGTCCATTCTATTTTTACGCATTTTGACGTGCCCGCCATCATCGCCTTCGCGCATTGCAGACTTTAAATGTCTCGCAGCAGCGAGACACACACTATTAAACACTTATCAAAGGGGAAAAATAACACAAAACTAATTAACAAACACACAGGAAAAACGGGTGATAAAAAACAGACGTGGTTCAAATTATCAAAAAGATGGGAAGAAAGGGGTTACAACGAGAGAGAGAAAGCTCAAAAATATACTTAACTTATGTCGTTTTCGGTTTTAAACCTGGGTCAGGTCCGACCCCGACTCTGAATAACCGAACGAAAACGAATCGGGATCGAGTCAGTATGATGGTATTAGTGAGAACTCAAGCCCTATCATCTGTTTTGTTTTCAATTTGCACTTCTATCAGCTGGCAGAAACAGACATATTTTATCTATTGAATTTATTATTAGTGTTATTTTTTCTTGTTTTATGAATTATGGGGGAAATCAGACGTTTCTTCTGTTAATCGTTTAATGACTAAAATGACTATTAATCCATCAATAAATTAATGTGATTACGAGCTTGTGATGAATGACGACGGAAATGTGGATTGCCGCGAAAGAATTTATGGCAATCCGTGTTTACCGATAAACTATTATGCTGATTCTATATGGCTTTTTGGGTAACAGTGATTGTGTTACAGTAGATTTGAATTATCAATTATGTCATTGAAATGGAACAGAACAAGAAAATATGGGAACACTTTGTAAAAAATTCAATACAAAATTTATTTAGATTTAATGCCTTTTATTTTAAAACAAAGAATCAAATCGTACAAGAGTTGAACAGCATTCTTTTTTGCTATTTGCATTCTTTCTGCTATTTTTCTCGCCCGAGGGGACCCTTTGGGATAAATTGCGATTTCGTCAGAACTGCAAAAACCAAATATGTATACAAAAGAGGCAAATAATTTTTCACTACATAATCTAAACAGGAGATTCAACATAATAAATATGAATGGAATAAATATGTCTTTGTCGGTTTTTTTAACGAATTAAAATTAAAAACCTTTCTTCCACTCAAAAATTATGCAAAATTCGTATGAAAACTGTTCCTAAATTTGTCGAAGGCAACATAGTTGCTAAAGCCTTATAAATGGTTAATGCCAGGGTTAATACATTATGTGTATATTCTTCAAATCCGTAACCTTGAACAAATTATGCACAGAACTGCAATAATGAATAAAATAATGGTAAGGACATTTTGGTGTAAATAACTTCATAGCGGCAGATACTTTGGTACGCTATTTTCCCATTGATAGACCAATTATACCTAAAGTATATGTACGAATACACAACGTAATAGAGCGATTCCAAGCAACAGCATCAAAATTTAAGAAAATTTTTAATTCATGATTTTCTATTGAGTTGAAACTTTGCACAGTTTTTCAATTTCATCTAAATCGTCATTTTTCGATATCAAATCTTCATATTGAGTCACGACTAACTTT
The DNA here is from genome assembly GCF_024139115.2 of Armigeres subalbatus. Classification (NCBI taxonomy): domain Eukaryota; kingdom Metazoa; phylum Arthropoda; class Insecta; order Diptera; family Culicidae; genus Armigeres; species Armigeres subalbatus. The sequence goes on along the minus strand of NW_026942904.1, from coordinate 71,037 downwards.
TCAAAAGGGTGTATGTGAAAATGGTTCAAAAATATTTAAAAAGCTGCACAGCAAAAACGGAATGTTTGATTGTTATGATTTTTTCAGCAAAGTTAGACAACTAAATGGTGATTCTTAAGAAAATGTGCACAGTAAAAAAAATGTTTTTGCCTTTAAAAATATCATTTTTGTCACAAAAACTCAAATATCTCAAAACCCTATCTTTTTTCGCACGTAATTTTTTTTAGGGAAAACGGTCCATTATATTAGCTATCTACCATAAAAATTTGGTGATGGTAAACTAATAAACAAAAAAGTTATGACATTTCAAACATTTCACAATTTTCACATATAGTAAACAAAAAAAAATTTCCGTGAATTTTTTTTTCAAGAATCGCAGTTTGATGCTGATTTTATTGTTAAGGGCCTTGCGTGAATTAAACAAGTTGTTTGTATGATATTCCATATTTATGTATTCATCGATATTATGTATATTATATGTATAAATATTATATGTATAAATGAATAAAAATGAATTAATATTATCCTAAGTATTAAATTAAATGTGGCAGTTACACAATGTTGTTATAGAAACTCTAAGAGTTTTGGGTTTGAATTTTGGTATGGGTTATGATATCATGAAAACAGTTTATTAATACTTATGTTTTATTTATTTTTATTCAATTTTTTTAAAATATCGAACACTTTTGAATTATTATCAGCACAGTTTGAGTATAGTTTTGCTTTAATTTTATTTTCCGACAATGGAATGAAACAGTGAAATTTTTGGGTTCCTTGGATCGTTTTCGCGTTATTAAATTGCTCGCTGAGCTCTGAAGCCTTTATTTCGTACTCTTCAGTAGTAGTAAAACAAAATGATAATTTGGTTAAATCTTTTTCTTTTCTACGATTTGCCCAATCAGTTCTTTCGCAGTTTTAATTGGATGCTCACGTTCTTTGGCTAAACTTGCTCTTGTGGCCATGCGCTTTATTGTTCCTCCAATAGCATCACAAGGACCTTTGCCATGTGATGTAGCAAAAATGCCATTCTGCATCAATTCCGTACATTGATTTAAATTGACATAGGCTCGAAAAATTCTTACGATTTTTGTACTGCGACGCTGCTCCATCAGACATGAAATATATCTTTTTGACTTCTTTATGCTTATCAACGCGTAAAAGTTAATCATTTTTCAATGAACAAGTTTACGGATACTGAATCGTGTCTTAAATCTTCGGAAATTATAATAAAACTTAAGTGTTCAATTTGCGTACTTCCATTAAAATAAATAACGAATGGATGAATTGTAGCTTGTTGTACGTTCCAGTGATGGGACTGCACTTCATCTTGCAATACAAAGCTGTAATTTTCAGAAAAATCACAAATGACTAAAAATTCACCATTTTGTAATGTATTTTTCGTATTTTTTAAAAAGCTGGACTGTTCTGTTTTAATGAAATAGTGAGGGCTTTTACTTTCTAATTTCAAGCAAAATATGACACAAACTCATCTACAGGTTTTACAATAGTTTCTATGTCACACCTATCCGTGGTCACCCATTGCTCAAATGATAACTGATCAATATATTTTTCTTCAAACTCAGCGAATAAAGTATTTTCCAATGATGAAGAATCTGGACAATCCGAACAAGATCGTATATAGCAATTTGATGTTGTATTTTCACACAAAAGACTACCAGTTAACATTTTAATATCCTTTGTTAAATTGATTCTTTTCAAACTATGTAAAATAAGATTAATATTCTCATGGGTTGTGCACACACACACATTATGTGTTCCTGAATTGGAAAGAAGCTTACATTGCCTTGGCCGAAGGCTTGCAAATGAGGAAAAACCTATTTTAATATTATCGTGAATTTCCTTGAAGCGTGTGTACGCTTCTTTCAAAGTCGTCATCATTAATCGTTTTGGATGCTTGACGCTTTCCATCTTTTTTACTGATACATAATCTTTTGACCAGGCATAGCTCGACTTACTTCATCATCTTCAAAATATTGAACTACTATTTCTTTTGTCTCATCTGTTAATGCAGTACTAGACCTAGTATTTTTGGTTGAAAGACAGTTATTCTTCAATTGTTTTGCCTCTTTTACTGTATTTCTATTGGTTTTGAACTCATCAATGGCATCCTGAATAGACCACGAACTTGGCAGCATCGACAAAATCAATAATTTTTCTTTCCTTGTCGTGGCTGCATTCGAGAACCTTTCCTTCATATTTATAATTACCTCATCGTAGTCTGTATTTTCCACATCATCAGGTCCTAATTTGAAGAGGTTTCTTCGTACAGCTTCGTTTATTTCATGATATTTTTCTCCGGGTAATAAACGTAGTCCATCTTACTCCATTTAATCGGAGTCACTTTTATCCCAGATATGCCCTCGTTAAAGCGTTCGATGTTGACCTTTTGGATACACTCATCTTCCGATTGATTTGTTGAAACAGATTTCGCTGATGGTACGGTGGCAAGGCTCTCAGCACTTAATACTTCTGGTAATTCCTCAGTTGTTGTCGATACATCTGGCAATTCCTCAGTTGCTGTCGTTTTCGAACTTCCTGCGCTCTGCTCAACCGATGATATACAGATTGCTCTTTTGTCAACGTTTAGACGGCAGGACGTGCAAATGCGTAAATTTGTATTCAATGTGGACATTGGAGCATAACCAGTCGCTTTCAGTTTATCTATGGTGCTTTCGGTGAGATTTCGTAACTCTTTTGAACACTTTTTTCCATCAAACGGCCTACAACAGTTGAGAAAGCGGCTACTCATGTTGTTCGTAATATTTCAATAAACAAAATCACTTTTAAGTTTTTACTGACTAGTTTGGTGTCATTTGTTTGACTGAAGAAAAAAATTACTATAAGATCTTTAACAACCTTAGTAGTAGTAATTTTTGCTTTTCGTGAGCATTGTCATGGTATGTACCTATCATGCATTTGTTGTTGTTGAAGATACCCGTTTCCTCCCGATCATAAAGTCTATTCTCTAAGAGGTATATTTTTTGCAGGTAAACTATAGACGTACACGTGTATATAAATCTTTGATTTTGCAGCTTTTGTCTTAAAAATAACATTTCTGATATGTTTCTATCAACGTTATTATCAACAGGTTTCAACACTATTAAAAGAATTTTTCGCCAGTCACGTGCAATGAAAATTATGACACTATCAATACTTTTGATCACAACACTGGATCGTGTCTAAGTTTCTTATAGATGCTATGAATAATTAAATCAAAACTTGTTTAAATCACGTCCCTTAACAATAAAATCTGCATCAAACTGCAATTCTCGAAATAACTTACACAGAAAAAAATTTTTTTTTACTAAATGTGAAAATTGTGAAATGTTTGAAATGTCATAACTTTTTTGTTTATTAGTTTACCATCATTAAATTTTTATGGTAGATAGCTAATATAATGGACCGTTTTCCCTAAAAAAATTACGTTCGAAAAAAGATAGGGTTTTGAGATATTTGAGTTTTTGTGACAAAAATGATATTTTTAAAGGCAAAAAAATTTTTTTTTTACTGTGCACATTTTCTTAAGAATCACCATTTAGTTGTCTAACTTTGCTGAAAAAATCATAACAATCGAACATTCCGTTTTTGCTGTGCAGCTTTTTAAATATTTTTGAACCATTTTCACATACACCCTTTTGAAAAGTTAGTCGTGACTCAATATGAAGATTTGATATCGAAAAATGACGATTTAGATGAAATTGAAAAACTGTGCAGAGTTTCAAATATTTTCGAAATGGTCGCTCAGGATCGACTGACATGCCCCCGTGGAATGCCTCAATAGTGAATAAATGCAGCTACCTTCTCGTCACTGCATTTTATAAATCACATTTTCAACAAAATGTTCAACCCTCATTTTGTTTATAATGGAGCTACCATCTGAGGTAATCAGCGAAACATATGTCGATACCTGAATCCGATTCACCATCAGAGAAACTTGAAGACAGCACAACATTGAAATAATTAATTTTTGCGTGGAAGACAGCAACAAAATTGATAAATTTAACAAATGAAACAAACGAAATCAAATACCCATCCTTGTCTTTTATGTTTTCATTTTCCTTTAGCGTAAACATAAACACCAGTTTGACAGTTTGTGTTCGAATGTATTGGTGAATCTAGGTTGGATCGCGATAAATCGGCAAAGCGAACCTCATTCATTTTGGGTCGGATCTGGTGCGGATCGCGATCCAACCTGAACGAATAACCGAACGTTTTGACAGCTGTTAGAGCGGATCCAGTGCAGAACTAGGTTCGACCCAGCAATAACCGAAAACGACATTAGCCTACACACTACTCTGTCACCGGCTATCACTTGTAGCAGCACACACTGAACGGACGGCCGTGATCGAAGCTACTGCTGCGGGTGTCGGGACGGCAGCGCCTGTGTTGGTGGAGGCGCACGATCAGTGATGATGGTGGTCGACGTTGGGCGATGATGTCTTCGCCTGCGTAATGATGGACGCCGATGAGTTTTGCAAAAAAGAAACGTCTGTTTTTGCGAAAAACGACGAAAACTTCAACAATGTTTGCTACAAATTAGCACACTTTCACTATAGCACTTCGATGTTAACAGTTTCGGTAAAAAAACCTAACTTTGAGGAAAAAGCCCGGAAGAATAATCGACCGTACGCGGACTATGCAACTGTCTCGCACGGGTGCTCGAAATTTTTTTTTTTATGGAAGTTTTTGAATCGTTTTTAATTAAGCAATTTTGGTTTTTGTGATACTTTTCTCGTGAGAAAACGTAAAATAATATTCTAATCTATTTGTGCCCTCTTTTGATAAAGAATATTCTCGATTTCTGGTCCGAGAAATATTTGAAACGTTTTGTCAATAATAACTTTACTGACACGTTATTTTGCGCAAAAAAATATTTTTTACAGGCGTTTCCGATAATATCAGAGAAATATTGGCACATATTTTTTTTCAACAAACTGTAAATCCACTTCCATACATTCAATTAGAAGAGCGAATCGCTTCTTGATCCCATTTGTATAGGAACTAAATGCTTCTGGATCCCATTTTACAGACGATGTCCTGCATAATAGGAGAGAAAGCGCGTTGTGAACTGCCCAACAAATTCCTATACTAATCTTTCAATTTTCATGATTTTCATAATTTTACTCCAGACTTTCCTATTCGAAAATATATTGTAAACCAAGAATAAAAAAACAATCAGCAGTTTTCAAGTTTCACAACACAACACAATCCAATTATTTTTTTATGTAGAAGACAAAAAGATACATCATCTGTGCTAAATAACTTTTATTTTATTTTTATGAAAATACAACAATAATATGACGTAGATATTCTTCAATGTTCAGTTATGTTCAGTGTTCAAATGTCAGTTGAATAATTAGATCCATATTTTCCATGAAAGCCTAGTTTTAATTTTAAGATTTTTCTCCCTTTATTTTTCTCGAAAGTACATTGCCCTGTTAGACAAAGTTATATTTTTCTGATTCATATTACGAGCACTCACGCTCTAAAAACCTTTTCAGATTACGCCATTTATGATAATAAATATTATGATAAAGAATATCTTGACGCCAATCCCCATACATTTAATTTTTCTATTATCATAAATGGCGTAATTTGAATAAGCTATAAGATCTACCGTTTTGACTCAGATTTTTGATCCTCAGAACTGAAAAGCGATTGAATTTTTAGTTTTGGAGCACTAAAATGCCACGGTTTAAAATATGAGTCATGTTCGGAATTTGAGTCAAAACGGTACCCAAAATTGCATCTTATTCGACTTATTCTCATTTTTAACTATCAAATCTGTACAAAATGTCTAAAATTGTTAGGCAGTCTTATGAAAAAACTTTTTATCTCTGTGATATCGTATCCTGAGATGAATATTGTTGTAATTCAAAAATTTGTTGAGTTTAGAATATCATGAATTAGAATCCATCTCCTATTCGTTTGAGAACCACTGATAAGAACGCAGTTTGCAATATTTGATTGTTAGATAATTATTGCATTATTAGCTCTTTCGTCAGATCCCTTTGATCTTTCTTTTGTACTTTTTCGGTAGCTATAGAGTCTAGACCGGTCACCCTCGTTCTGTGCAATAAAGTTCTAACGTTATATCGTGCTTTGCCTTGGCTCAATAAATTAATAGTTTAATTGACTCCTAAATCCGCGTCCTGTGTTAAAGTGAATATTTCCGAAAGTAAGCTCATGATTCGATACCCTGACGTAACATTTTGGTGCCGTGACCAGGATCACGAGTGCATATTCTTTGGATTCACTGCGACACTTGTGCCAAACCTAACCCAACTTTCGCTGTTTGGAGAGATTTTTGCTGATAGCAGTACCTGCTCAAAAAGTACAAGGCCTGTTGGATACAGGCTCCATGTGAGTATCTGTCCAACTAATTCAACTGTTTCGAGAGGTACTTCTGGGTCTTTTTCAATCATTCAGAACTGTGCACGTGTTGGAACCATCGGTACATCATCGGAGCAGCCATCTTGTATGCGTATTCCCTGGTACACCCACCCCAACGGACTGTATTTGAAACTATAGTAAATCCTCCACTGGATACCATCCACCCGATAGTCCCATTCCCAAGCTCACCCAAGAGAGCGTTTCGGTTCGGCGTTAGCAACTGTTCATCTTCGCTTGGCAGCGACAGCGACGTCGTTAGTTCCAGTATTTCAATTATTTACAAGGCCTGTCTTTGACCGGGCACAGGTGAGTGTCGGTCCAAACCTTACCATCAACCAAAAGGTGCTTCTTGTGTGTCCCGTACATTTTAGCCTCCAGTGACATCACTTCATCAGCATCATGGCGGAGAAGAAAATGAAGTCTAAGAAGCTGAAGAGGAAAAATGCGATGGATTCCATGAAACGCATAGACGATTTCCTAGCCAATTTTAATGCAGAGCGGGACATATGTACATGAGATCGGAATACGTCTTACTAGATTGGATAAACTCATGGAGGCATTTGAGTCAATCCAAAGCGAATACGAGGCGTTTGATGATTCACCAGAATTTGTGTCGGCGAATGCGAAGGTAAGGGCTAAGGTGGAAGAGCAGTATTTTCGGGTCAAAGGTGGCCTAATGGCGAAGGATACTCCCCCTCCCAACCCAGTGCAACCCCTGAATCAGCAAGTAGCTCCAGCTATCGCTCACGTAACCGGTGTAAAACTACCAACTATCGATCTTCCTCGGTTTGACGGCGACTTAAACGAATGGTTGACTTTCCACGACTCGTTCTCTTCCCTAATTCACTCATCGCCAGAAATTCCCTGCATACAAAAGTTTCAATACTTGCGATCTGCTTTGAGAGGCGACGCTTTGAAGTTGATTGAAACCCTAACAATTACTGCTAATAATTACGCGGTCGCATGGGGAGCTCTTTTTGATCGTTATTCAAGCCCCTATCTACTCAAGAAGAAGCATTTGCAGTATTTGACAACCCATACGAAGGTCTCGGGAAAGTCTCCATCGGCGCTTCGGAATGTCGTAGAAGATTTTCAACGCCATGTGAAAATTTTGAACCAGCTGGGAGAACCTACCGCACATTGGTGTAGTCTTCTAGTTCAATTACTCTGTGCTCGGATCAATGACCAGTCTCTGAAAGAGTGGGAAGAATTGGTGTCCGGAAATCAAGATCCGACCTACGACAACCTTATCCAGCTTTTAACAAGAAAAATTCGTACCTTGGAATCGTTGCATATTTCGGCAGAACAACCTAACTCGTCTTATCAAGGAAAGCACTATCCCCCTGTCAAGCAAACAAAGCAGCAAGTAACACCTTCTCCTAAAATCAACTCCTATTCGGCGGTGGAACATCATCAACCCAGGTGCCTTGCTTGCAGCGATTGCCATCCTTTGGTCAAGTGCCCGGTTTTCGAAGAGATGCAATTGAAGGATAGGTTGAATTTGATCAACACAAAACGCATCTGCAGTAATTGATTCCGGAGCAATCATTTCGCACGGAATTGCTCGTCCAACTTTTCGTGTCGATACTGTCAAAAGCGGCATCACTCGCTCCTCCATCCTGGATTTGATTCGGCATGTACGAGTACTGGAAACTCTATATCCAACTTCGATTCCGGCCGATCAGTCCCTACTCCTCAGAACGTCAATACGATAAACAGCGAAGCAACGATTAGTGCGACTGGTGGTGCAGCTTCACTTTCATCAAACAGCGTGGTGGAATCCCGTAGCGTGAATATTTTCCTCTCAACCGTCGTCGTCAAGGTGTTGGACAGTTATGGCAACGCACATTTGGCGCGAGCACTATTGGATAGTGGCTCGCAATGCAGTTTAATGAGCGATCGACTTTGTCAGCAGCTTCGCCTGATTCGTCATCGGGTAGAGCAACCTATTCTTGGTGTTGGTGAATCTCAAATTCGAGCAGTCTGCTCGGTCAAAACTGAAGCTAGATCGAGAATCGGAAATTTCTCCATTCCTCTCAACTGTTTGGTGCTTAAACGATTGACGTCCGATCTCCCCGCTGTTAATATCCCGATAACCAACTGGAATATTCCCAATCATATTGCTCTCGCTGATCCAGAGTTCAATGTACCTCGTAAAGTGGATCTCCTCATTGGTGCGGAATACTTTTACGCAATCCTGCAAGGTGGCCGGTTGCAACTAGGCCCTCAAGCGCCAATACTCGTCGAAAGTAAATTTGGATGGTTCGTTTCCGGAAAGGCCTCTTTTGCTCCCAATCCCCAAGCCATGGTATGCTGTACGTCTGTTCTTGAGTCTTTAAACCAAAATGTTGAAAAATTCTGGAAGCTTGAAGAGCTGGACACAGCGCTTCCATCCCCCACTGAGCAGTACTGCGAGAAGTTTTATAATGATACGGTCTCAAGGAATGAAAATGGGCGCTACATTGTTAGGTATCCTAAAAAGGACAATTTTTCAACCATGATTGATGAATCGTTTGCCAAATCCAAACGTAGATTGGAAAGTTTGGAGTGTAAGTTAGACAAAAATCCCATCCTGAATGAAAGATATCATGCATTCATTTCATAGTTTATTGAATTGGGGCACATGCGAGAGATATCCGTGGATGAACCAGAACCATCCACAGTTTGTTACATTCCTCACCACGCCGTTCAGAAGGAGTCTAGCACAACTACGAAAGTGCGGAGCGTATTTGACGCTTCTGCAAAAACCAGCTCTGGCTTCTCGTTGAACGACTCCCTGCTTGTTGGACCCGTCATCCAAGACGAGCTTTTGGATATTGTCATCCGATTCCGAAGACACAAGGTGGTTCTGTTGGCCGACATTGAGAAAATGTACCGGCAGGTTGAAATTCATCCCGACGATCGTGCCCTGCAACGTGTGTTATGGCGTTTCAACAAATCTGATCCGATAACTAAATATGAGATGACCACTGTAACCTACGGATTATCCCCATCCTCGTTCCTCGCCACACGAACACTGCATAAACTAGCCAAAGATGAAGGTGAATTATTTCCCCTTGCTTCATCAGCATTGAAGCAAGATTTCTATATGGATGATTTTATACGAAGCGAAGAAGAAATATCGTCGGCAACGAAACTGCTGGAGGAGATGGACGAACTGCTCAACCAAGGGTGCTTTCATCTAAAAAAATAGTGCTCGAATTTCCCGGAGGTGTTAGAAGGAGTTCTACCTGAAAATTTGGCCAACCCAATTACCAAAACTTCTGAGGAAGCGGTAAAGGCATTAGGGATAACTTGAGAGCCGGCTTTCGATCAATTTCGTTTCAATGTTAAACCCTTCGCTATGGATGATGGACCCACTACCAAAAGCAGAATTCTATCTGTAATTGCTCAACTTTACGACCCCTTGGGACTGATTGCACCCGTCGTAGTCCACGCTAAAATATTGATGCAGCTCCTTTGGACAATCCCGATCGATTGGAATGACGAAGTGCCTTTAGAAATCCGAACTGTCTGGCAGCTTTTTGTGGAGGAGCTGACGCTGCTATCTAATTTCCACATTAGTAGGTTCGCCTTTGACGTGGGGGAAGTGCAACTGCATTGCTTCTCGGATGCATCTGAATCAGCGTATGGGACCTGCATCTACGCCCGGACAGTAAAAACCAACGGTGCAGTGAAGGTGATGTTAATTACTTCCAAATCGCGCGTAGCTCCACTGAAGAAACGCAGCATTCCTAGGCTGGAGCTGTGCGCTGCTCAATTAGGAGCAAGGTTGACATCGAGAGTTACAACAGCACTGAAACTAAAATCCGTAGCTACCTTCTATTGGACCGACTCGACAGTGGTGGTACACTGGCTACGTTCACCACCACAAACCTGGAAAACATTTGTGTCGAATCGAATTGCAGACATTCAAACCCTAACCAACAGTTCTTCATGGCTTCACGTACCCGGAGTAGACAACCCAGCTGACTTAGTCTCTCGTGGAATGACCGTTCCACAATTATTGTGCAGCAAGAAGTGGATACATGGACCCGACTGGTTGGGAGGGGAGGAGAAAAATTGGCCGACACGAAACACCGCCGAGGCTGCACTACCTGATGTGGAGAATGAACGCAAATCAACCAACTTTTTTAATCCAAAACCCATCAGAACCCAATCCGTTGTTCAACCGTTCATCTACGTATAATCGCCTTTTACGATCCACCGCTTATTCTTTACGTTTTATTCGCAATGCAAAGAAAGGACAAAGAAATCCATCCATTACGCTTGCACCGAAAGAGCTAGAGGCAGCCAGAGATTGTTTGGTGAAAGTTGTTCAGGCCGAATGTTTCAAGGCAGAACTATTGCTGCTTCAAAAAGGGAAACCGGTTGCTAGAAGCTCGAGTCTAAAACTACTCAATCCATTTGTGGACTCATCCGGTATAATACGAGTCGGTGGCCGGTTGAAATTATCAACAGAGTCGTATACTACCAAACACCAAATACTGCTACCAGGCTTCCACAGATTCACCCGATTGTTATTACTGTCTTATCATCGTAAATTAATACATGGGGGAATTTCGCTTACGCTTGGCGTAGTGCGCAATGAATATTGGCCTACTAATGGCAGAAGGGCAGTGCGTAGCGTAATCCGAACGTGCTATAGATGTACGCGTGCGAGTCCTCGCAAACTGCTACAACCCGCTGGACAGCTTCCTCTTGCTAGAGTATCCCCTAGTCGCCCGTTCGCATCCACTGGGATCGACTATTGTGGTCCCATGTTTGTTAAATCCATTTTTCGGAAATCTGCTCCCACAAAGGCTTATATTGCTTTATTCGTATGCTTCAGTATAAAAGCAGTGCACATAGAGCTGGTAGGAGACTTGTCTACGAATTCGTTCCTCTCCGCTCTCCAACGTTTCATTGGAAGACGCGGTAAGCCCAGCCATATCTACTCACACAACGTCACAAATTTTGTCGGATCCAAAAATGAACTCCACGCCCTGTACCGAATGCTCTCCAATACCAACGAAGTCAATCGTATTTCTACCTCTCTCGCAAATGAAGGCATACAGTGGCACACGATACCTCCTCGTGCCCCTAATTTCGGAGGCCTCTGGGAGGCCGGTGTCAAGGTAGCGAAGAAACATTTGCTTCGTCAGTTAGGCAGTACCTCTCTACTGTACGAGGATCTTGTGACGATACTGGTGCAAATTGAAGGAGCGATGAATTCAAGACCGCTGGCTCCGTTATCAGAAGATCCACACGACATTCAAGCCATCACTCCGAATCATTTTTTGATTGGCTCGCCCCTGCAAGCCTTGCCACATCCAGATATGACGACTGTTCCTGTAAACCGACTAAAAAACCGCTACGACGTTATCCAGCAGAAGCAACAGCTGTTCTGGTACCATTGGCAGACGGAGTACCTGAAAGAACTGCAACGATTGTCTACCAGTAATCCACATCGCGTTGAGTTGAAGATTGGCCAAGTGATGATCCTGCAAGACCAACTGCAACCCCCTGTACGGTGGCCACTGGTTCGCATAGTAGAATTGCATCCTGGACAAGATGGTGTGATACGGGTGGTTACTGTTCGCACCCCTACCGGAGCGGTAATGAAGCGAGCTGTGACGAAACTGTGTCCGTTGCCTACAATGGACGAGGAAGAGATGAGCTACATAGAGAAAGCGACGGGTTCAAGCCCAGCTGACACCGTCGTGGAATCTTCAAAGCAGCAGTGAGTAGAATAAGATGAGAAACTATTATATGAATTCGAATGAACTAGATTAGTTGTAGTGAAATTTGTAGTGAAATGATAAATTTCAGGTGGCCGGTGTATGTTGTAATTCACAAATTTGTTGAGTTTAGAATATCATGAATTAGAATCCATCTCCTATTCGTTTGAGAACCACTGATAAGAACGCAGTTTGCAATATTTGATTGTTAGATAATTATTGCGTTATCAGCTCTTTCGTCAGATCCCTTTGATCTTTCTTTTGTACTTTTTCGGTAGCTATAGAGTCTAGACCGGTCACCCTCGTTCTGTGCAATAAAGTTCTAACGTTATATCGTGCTTTACCTTGGTTCAATAAATTAATAGTTTAATTGACTCCTAAATCCGCGTCCTGTGTTAAAGTGAATATTTCCGAAAGTAAGCTCGTGATTCGATACCCTGACGTAACAAATATCAATAAATCATCATTCGGATAGTTCTCCAACGGAGACAATTGTTTTAACATTCGCACAGTATTCATAAACCTGATCGGATAGCAGATGGATAAATTTAAAAGTTTTTGCAGATGCATAATAGAATTGATTGCTAAGATACGTAGAATGGAGAATTTTAATTTTTATCTTTCCAGAGAAGCTTTCTCTCGTTCCGAAATGCTCTCGATTTCCTCCGAAGGCAAAATTTTATTAGAAAGTTCGACAAATATTGTTTTAAACCAACTAATACGTATTTAGTGTGCTGTTTCAACATTTCTGATCAAACGCTGAGGAGATTTTATAATAGAAAACAAAAAACGTTTTTTCTGATTCAGAATGGGAATATATAGAAGTGGTAAATAGAAGATTTTTTTATATTTTATAATCTTTTTATTAGAGAATGTTTTGTATTGGTTTAAATGTGATACAAAATTCCACGGAATTACGTTTTACTTCGTTAGAATTTAGTTTTTTGCCGATTTTTTTGTAATTTAACGAAACGAAACGAAATCAAAAAATCTGATTTCGCCATGCTCAAGAATTTCATTTCGAACCACTTGAAACGATTTTTTTTTCGAAATATCGCATATCCTTAATTTCAAGTGTGCACAATAGGACAGCCCCATATAAAGGTGTGGCCAAAACACACGTGTGTAACAAATTATTGATTATGCACTAGCACGGCCAAGCGGTTGAATTACGGTTTTTTTAATTACATCAACAGACTAGATACAGTCCTAATGATTGAACTGAACTAAAATGATTTACTAAACCTGTTTCAATATTGGCTTTTACAACATGAGCAATGTTGTAGAAGACGCCAACTTTTTAATTTCCACAAATTTGCGAGATATTTCACCTAACAAGTAATTTCTCAAGCACTAAGGCGCTGCCAAGCGGTTGAATTTCAAAATAAACTTGCCTCCATCACAATGGCTCCTACCTCCCGAACAACTCTGTAGAAGACGGCAACCTTCTAAATCCCACAGATTGCGAAATATCTCACGTGCCGGCATGCAGCAGCACAATATACGGTGGAGATAGTCGAGCGGCGTCTGGTCGAGCTTGACCGTCGTCGATGACATTATCGACTTCACCAACGACGGGAAATATGTCGAGATACCTGTTGCTGGATCTACTATAGCTTCGCAATTTGGTTCCTGCTGCAGAGCAGGAACAGGAAGTGCTTGCTGCTAGGCTGGAAGGTTGCGGCCAGGCGAATAATAACACGCGAACATCTCCCTTATATTTCCATAGGACCACAACCATGGCACAGGATGCGGAAGATTTCGCACTCAACGACAGAGCGACAGTAAGAAGGATAGACAAGTGCGCCAGGGACTAACACGGCAATTAACGACACTAACAGAACGCAAAGAGGCTCGCGAGAGTGCAAACAAGGGCTACCGAAGGCGGGAAACCAACCCGACCAAGAGAACCAGTGATCAAATGATTCCTTGAAAACGGTAGCCAGGAAATCGAAGAAGGAAAAGGGACAACGACCCTAGAGCAAGAGCCAGAAACAAGGAGGACACGCTGCTTATTAAAATAGAGACAGAGCAGTACGCCGAAGTGATCAAGGCGATGCACGGCGAAGCATATTTTCGGCTGTATTTCGGTTGCCCCATCATGGCAATCGAAAGTGTCCCACAGGGATCATTCCAGGGTCCATTAGTGCTATGAAATTTTATGTTAGATGGCGTGCTTAGGTTGAAGCTCCCGCCAGGAGGCACGCTAGTGGGATTCACCGATGAAGCAACGATGACCGTGTACAGGGAGTCCATAAAGGTGGTTGAATTGACTGCACTCGATCAGTCTTGTCGAGGAATGGTTGCGCAGAAGACAGTCGTCAACAAGCGGAGGTTGGTGCAGTAGGCGTCAATTTATAGAGTCGATGGCTGCATAATCACCTTCAAGAGATCTCTTGAACAATTGGGGGTGATGCCTGACGAGAAGCTGAGCTTCAAAAGTCATGTCGACGTAAACGTCTTACAGACGTAAGTGTAAGTGAACGGTGATAGCGGCACTATCCAGGATGATGGCGAACAGTCCTAGGGTGTGCTCCAGCAAGCGCAGGCGGTTGGCAATCGTGGCGGTTTTAATACTGCGGTACGGAGGTGAGATCTGGGTGTCGGCGTTCAACGCAAATAGTAACGCCCGAAAGCTGGGGAGTACTCGTAAGGTAATTTGCCTGAGAATCATCAGCGCAAATCGCACCGTATCTCACGATGTGGAAAGTGTCGCAAGTATTGTCAGCTTGCGGCGAGCGCGTAGCCGCAGAACGTGGCGTTATGACCGGTTACGGGGGAGCTCCCGCTGTTGGAGAACTTCGCACCGGAGTAGGATGGATCCGCCGTCGGAGACTATCCAAGTTGTTCGATATGGCGACCGAGGCGGGAGCTGAATGGCTCAAAAGATCCGAAGGCGGGAACCAGTTGAGTAGATCGTTTCGTTCGAACGAACTGGATTCGTGTCGTCGGAGCACCATCGAATCGGAAGCTATTTGCACCCGGAATTTTTGGACCGACCTCGGCACTCGACCGGTCATCCATTGAAGTAAGAAAGTGCTTAGGACTTGAACTGATCCGTTAATATGCTGATCTGCTCTAGCAGCACAAGTCAGTCCGATTTGGTTGCTGCATCTTACATGTAACCAAACTCAATTGCATATAAATAGGTTGCAGAAACCATTATTCCTTGAGAGGTAAAAGAGTAGATGTTAACGTAATAGCGGAGACCCTCGGAGACTCAGAGATCGGAAGCGAAATTGTTACAAATATTTTTGGGGCCAACCATGAATTGCGACGAATTGTTGTATTATGCAGCGTACACACCAGTCAAGCAGTTTGACGAACATTTACTCCGCCCCCAAGAAAACGCTTTGGTTGCTGCTTTGTTTGAACATGTGTGGAGTTGTTCGAACAACCATTTGACAGTTGGCGGCTCGATTGGAGAAAATAAAACAGTTTGATTTTGATTTGAGTAGTCGGGGGCGGAGTCAAGGTTCGCCGAACATTTGTAGTGAAGTTGCACAAACCCCCATATATTTTTTGATGCATGGTGCTCAAGTCAGCGCTTTGGTCGTTCGTGTGTGATATTGTTGGTCGAATAAATTGATTGTTTGTGCCGCTGTTGGTAAAACTTGATGGATGTTTAAATAAACGGGAGGTAGAGGCAATGTTGGTCAAACTGCTTGACCGTGTGTACATTCCATAAGATATGCGTACAATAGATTAAAATGTATCTTATAAGAAGATTTCGAATTAGTTGACACTCAAACAGACAATTCATATTTACTATCAAAGAAGCTTTCTGTCAAACTGATGCTTCATGTACAATATTTTGTTTAGTTTTCCTTTCAGCGAAATCAGATATAAAAAATTTCAACATTTTTGAACATACATGGCTTCCGCAATTTAACTTTTACTCAAACAGCTGCTACATCAATATTTAACCACATTCTGATTTATTTCCGTTTCTGAATTCTCTTCCTTTGCAGCACTCCACAAAGGAATCGCTTTGTTCCCAGCGCCGGAACTGTTCAACGGTAAGAAATCATCTCGTTACTTGCATCCACCTCGGCAGAGGAAAGACTCGTAGGTATCCGCCGTGTACCAACACGCTCAGGTGCAATGTGAGCTACAACTGTCGAGCAACACGGGAAAATCCCTTTACGACTGCGACGACGACGATCAAAGGGAAAAAGAGCAAATTTCACTCGATATTTTAAACTGATGTATTATTTATTTCAATGCTCAACTCGCGGTGCGGCGGGCGGGCGACAGCAACAGAAGCAGCATCCAATAACCAGGCTTGGTTTTCCCTGGTTCGATGTTTTACGAGCGGGCTGGAACAGCAGTTAAGGGTTTTCCACGAATCTCCAAATGCTATACTTTTCCGAGGAAAATCGTAACTCATGCAGCATTTGCTGTTTCGGCACACGTATCTGTAGCCGATATCGCTGCCAGCGAGTCAACGGAATGGGCGGTTGTTTTTCCTTTGCTTACACCTGTAGGAAAGTACAAAGAAAGGAAAACTGTAAATTGTTTAGGAAATGTTACCGCTTCTCTCCACGGATGGAGCATGTTCTCGGAAAGTACGATACACCGGATGATGGCGGGTGAATGGAAGAACGAAGCACTCACGCTTCCAATGTACCGTTTTATCACATGAAAATTATAATTTAATCAACTAGGTGTATCGAATTCTCCCGGCTGATATAAAATGGAAACGGTGCGGTGGTTTAAGAAAATTGTTGGTCGTTATAATCGAGCCAAGTACAATACACTTTAGCTGACTTTTCAGTTGTATTTGGAATAATTTTACTGGTTGATAAAAGGGTTTTGGCAACAAAAAATCCAACCATCGTCAAAAATCCCAATTAAAGCTATGAGAACTTCTCTCAACGATCCAAAAAGATAATAATTGGAGTTGAAAAGGAAATATAAAATCGGCTTAGGGTCCTAGCATCGGAAGACAAAAACTTCGAAGGACACCCTTTGTAGTATTTTGTGGGAAAATAAAAACATCCCGAAACAAAGTAAGCAAAAACCACTCAAGCACGGAAGCATCGTATAGTAAGAACAACTTGGTCTTTATTTACTTACGTGCCACCTCGTTTTACGACATGCCGAAAACGACCTCGGCATCGACGTTGGTGGTGTAGGAAGGCGAGAAAAAACAACAACACATTTTGACACCTCTCCGCCGAATGCCGAGCCCTGGACCACCAGGATCAAACATAACGCAAGCCGATTTCGTTTTTATTCTCTTTAATGTTCTTACCTCCACCCATTCCATACAAATGGGGATTCCGATTCGGAGTGAATGCCTTTTCACGCGTTAAGGCGTGAAACTGTATTGCATGTTGCTTCGATTTACCGATAATGGGAATTCTAAACAATCCATCGTTACGGTTCGGAACATATGTGGTGAAGTGCCTTCTAAGGATGCTGGCTGACACAGGACGAAAGGAACCTAAGGAAGGAAACGAATCCGCAGATGAAAGGATGCCATGTGCGATAAGGTGGAATATCGATCTGGCTACAATATGGTTTACCCAAGTGCCATTTTATGACTCCGTTTATTAACTCCGCTTTGTTAGAGAAGGAAGACACTCGAGGAGTGTGCGACAACTTTTATACGTGTGATATAATGGACTCTGGTAATGAAGACCATGTTTCACTGCAACATTTATCGTTCTCAGAAACGAAATGTAATTTTACAATCAAGCTACCCATTCCAATGAATATCTTACATTTGGGCAGAACCAGATTTAGTTAAAATTCGGGATAAGTTAAAAAAAGGGAGGAGGTGCCCAAGAATGTACTTTAATTTATAAGATGAGCAAAAAAAGTTTGTGAATAAGATGGGAAATATCAGGGTGGAGGTATATCTCCTTATTTGCATTGCTGAGCAAAAGTACTATGATAGAATCAATGTGACTTTTCAAAATATTAAGCAAAATACGATAATCATTCGTTTGTTTTTTTTTTTTAATTTGTTTATTTAATAGGCTCAGTTGTTTTAAGAAAAACTCTACGGGGCCAAGAGCAAAAAATAGTATAAATATTACATTAAATATAATATCTTATTATTCCGGAGTGTCCGATGATACTTTTTCTTCTTCCTTTCCATCTACGACGCTAGCATACGTGGTACCTTTCTCTTGCTTTCCAGGCTTGTTCCGCGCTTCTTGAGGGCAGGAATCCCGTCGATGAGCAACTGCTTGACACCAAAAGCACGTATCCTACAGTCCGTCATGAAAACAAATCTTTCTTTTAAACTGGAGACATCTATGGATGGTGGAATACTTTTTCCGACTTCCAGGTGTACACCACGAACACCTATGAACAGGTGTCCAGACCCAATTCCGTAGAAATTTCTCTCTGGAATTATAAAATTGAATTATAAACTCTTGTGTTTCTGGGCCATAGTACGAAGCCAACTCTCCGATGTTGGCGGACACGTTCACCTTGTTATACAAAGAATAACAGCATTTGTCTCGATGGTGATCCGTGTTCTACAAAGTTGGTTCAACATTGGTCGTGATTTACGTCCAGTATGGCTTCCGTCGATTGTCCTGGATTGTAAACGGTTGCGTATTGGAGGTCATTCCCCAAGAGGGCCCCCAAAAGACGGTCAGTCTGTATATAGATTTTAATGCGGCATACGATATTATGGAGCGCATAGAGCTGTGGAAATTCATGGACGGGAAAAGCTTTACCGGGTAGAGCTGTGCGCCGCCGCCACCACCATTTTTGACTGGCGCACCGCTGCAATTTTTGGATCACGCCGCCGGTGAATTTTAATCGCGCCGGTAAAGTAATTTGATCTTGGGGGTTCATACCTTTCCTTAATTTGTTAGAAGAAAAAATACATTCAAACCCTTATACGATTGAAAAATACGCCGCTGAAAACACATTTACATCAAACCTTTTTTTACGTCACTTATTGGGAGGACGTATATAACGAATATGATGAAAAAAATAATGGATATTTTGACGTTGGCTTTCTCAGTCTAATTTAATTAAGACGGCTAGTTTGGCATAGCCCGACGTTTCGGTCCCGTGTATTGGACCTTTTTCAAGGGATAACTAGAAACATTAAACATTTTATAACATGGAAACATTAACATGAACATTTGTTTAAACATACGCTGTCGGCCGACTCTCGTTACATACGGAATGAATGTCTTAACTGGGTAGTTGGAGCTTCTTGTAGTTGCCTAATATTACATTTTTAAAATTGACGATCATCAAAACATTACTTAGCATTATACAAACATGTGAAGACAATATTCACTGCACATAGACACAACGCATACACAACTTGACGGTACTAAACGGTAGGTTTAAAAATTGAAGACAGATGGAGTTATATCCATCATGGCGATTGTTGGGTTTGGCCGATGGTATCAGTGATAGTATTACGGGTAGTATGGCGGGTGACTATGTTCAAATTGCAAATTACCATTAATAGAGTAGGATCAACGGAATGAAAATCAAAGAGACTGCTCTCAAGATGCGTATTGAACTATTTACAGTCAATTGGTCTGCTTTTAATGAAATACTTAGTAAGAAAATAGCTGTACGGATTATGATCCTATGATTCGAAGTCAGTCCACGGTGGACGGATTTCGAATCAGAATGTATTAAATCATCATTTTATCATATTTTTCATTGTTTTCAATGCAATAAAAAATAGAGACCCTTGGGCACATGTATCAATAACGAACGTTCTACTCAAATTCGATTCGTATTTTCTAAAGCCTACGGATTTCAATGCACCACGGTACATGTTTCCAGCTGACCATTTATCAATATTTGGTCCTAGCGATCTATGACTCAAATTGGACATACTTTCAACATATGTTTCATTCCAGGTAACCCAAGAATTTCCTGAAGTATAGGCCTTCAGGTTCCTACGCATAACGAAAGATCTGTTGTCTGCTTTTGGAAATGAAACATGCTGTTAGTTATCATTCGAACCGAATTGGCTTTGAATTGAATGCATGTTTCATTACAAGGAATCCAAGTTGTCCAATAATACACATAACGAAAGATCTACT
Source organism: Armigeres subalbatus (assembly GCF_024139115.2). Lineage (NCBI taxonomy): Eukaryota > Metazoa > Arthropoda > Insecta > Diptera > Culicidae > Armigeres > Armigeres subalbatus. The sequence goes on along the minus strand of NW_026942904.1, from coordinate 50,861 downwards.
TGCTCCTTTCAGAAATAAACATGCGGTTAGCGATCTTTTTATTAGCATTATTACATATCACACTGCGACATTATCGCCTCGAATTCATCAAAAGCACTTCTACAGTTATTAACTTCGAGGTTTCTATCCCAAGTTATAAATTTTGCATTCGTACACCCAAAAAACAGATCTTACAATTATTGTATAAAAACATGGCATATACAAATCTGTAAGATTTTTATACAGAAATTGTATTAAAATAATACAAATCTGTATAATTTCAATACAACGATTGTATTAAAATCTTACAAAAATTGTACACCCAAAACAATTCTGTGTGACATTCTTTGTAATAACCATTTTATATCAAATCTCGCATTTAAACCGATCAGAGAATGTCATACTTGTTAATACAGCTCATTGCATTAAATCAGTTTATTTGGTTTCGATCAATACATCCAAACGAATCTCGTTGGCTCCTGCTAGAACAAGTATATGAATCGTGAACAGCAATATAACTTTAACCTACACAATCTTCCTGATTCCATTTAGCTTGATAACGGAAAAGAACACAAATATGCATGGTGTTTATTCCACTCGTATCATTCATTGCTATCCCTGTTACCCTTCCACTTGTCACATCTGCATAGCATAAAACGTGGATTATGATTGCCTTTGGTTGCGTCGTTCCTCATCTGGTAGATAGTCCATATGGTTAGCGCATCAGTCTAGATGTGCTAAAGGTGGTGGGTCCGGGTTCAATTCTCGTCTTTGACCGATTTTTTTTGTATGGTTGCTGAGGTTGTCGAAGTATACACCCAGGTTTTTTTTTACGAGGGGGATACGTACCTCGCAAAAAAAAAACCGTGTAAAAAAACCGCGTTAATTCGAAAATCCGTGTAAAAAAAACCGTTTTAATTCAAAAATCCGTGTAAAAAAAGACCGCGTTAATTAGAAAATCCGTGTAAAAAAAAACCCTCGAAAATTTTTTTTAAGTCCTTTTCATTGAAAAAGACTTAGAAAATTTATTGATAAGTGAAAAGTTTATCAGTCTATTTGATTGACAAAACCTAAGAAACTGGGTATTGCCGGAACGGGCTCGATGAGCGAAAGCCGGAAATTGGTGTTTGGCGTTACTTTGAAATTTAAGATGGCCGACTTCCAGTTAGACCAGAGTGAATGTAAATAAGAGTGGCGACACTGTCAGAATTGGAACAGAATTCATCTGTCACTCCCATACAAAATCGTGTTCCAAACGAGCAGGAGACCTGTCAAATGCGGCACATGTCGCCACTCTTAATTGCATGCACTATGAGTTAGACCTGTGATTTTCTTATACCGTCGCCGCGTCGGCGTGCCGCTGTATTTGAATTTACCACGCCACCGAATATTTTCTACCATATCGATGGATATTGGAGAACTGTTAAAGAAGTAGGTTGAAGGGGTTGTACAATTTTGAAGAGGATTTTTACTGTTAAGTTCAGTTTTATCTATCAGCATGAAGATTATTTAATTACTTACTTATGAATCCTGTACGCCTCCGGTGGACTTGAAAGATCTCCATCCTGAGCGACGACCAGGTATCGCTTTTACCTGTAGCCAGGTTAGATTAAGGTCGACTTCTTCTATGAGACGTCATGAGCCTCTGGGTTTGCCTCTGCTGCGATGTCCCGCTGCGTTCCAGTCTAATGCTAGTTTGCATATTTCGTTTCCGCTCCTTCGTGAAGTGTGGCCGATCCAGCCCCACTTCCGATCCCGAGTTTCCATTACTATCGGCCTCGGCCTCACTATCGGACAGTGAAGCTCATTGTTTGAGATCCAGTTGTGAGGCCACCAGGCACAAATTTGTACCGTAGGCATCTGTTGATGAACAACCGTATAACAGTACAGATTTCACGTTAGAGTTGATAATTCGGTTTTTGATGCGTTATATCTGCCTGTTCTTCCAGATATTACTTAAACTCGCAAAGGCAGCCCTTGCTTTCTTGATCCGTGCGCCTATGTTGATCTTGGTACCGCCGTCTGACGCCACATGGCTTCCAAAATATTCGAACTTTTCAACATTCTCCACTGATTGTCCAACTACTGTAAAACTGGAAGAGGTTGCCGTGTTTACGTCCTACGATTTGGTTTTGTTGACGTTGATGACTAAACCTGCGGAAGACGAGTCGTTGAGCTTACTCTGCATATCAGAGCACCGTTGAGCGAGAAGTTCACGTCATCAGCCTATTGGCACCTACCAGATTAACGTCGATTACAATAAGGAACAGTAACGGTGATGGAATACACCCTTGTCTCACACCAGCTACGACCCGGATAGAGCAACACACGACCCCATTGTGCAGTACTCTGCACAAGAAGACCTCGTACTATGCCTCGATGAGGCCGATAATTTTCTCAGGAACCCCCTTGCGTCTCAGGGTCCCCACATATTCTCAAGTATACCAAGTAAAGGGACTCTTGGAATTCGTTGACCTGCTCCAGAATGATACGGAGCGTGACAATAAGGTCCACACAGGATCTTCCGGCACGGAACCCGGTCTGCTGCCGCCTGAAAGTCGCATCGATCTTTTCCTGAATTCGGGCTAGGATAACTTTGCATAGAACTTTGAAGACGGTACACAGCAACATCATGTCTGATAACTGACAAGTACACAGTCAGGTCATCCTTTTTGGGCACCTTCACCAAGATACTTTGCAACCAGTCGACCGGGAAGATTGAGGTGTCCTATATTACGAAATAAACGATGCAGAAGATGAGCAGATGTCATGGCAGATGTTTGAATCTCTAGCAGTGATGGCGCTTCGGTGTTGACGCGCGTTACGCGTCGCATCCTGGACAGATCATGCTGAGGTGGTGGTGGCCTGGTTGGCACTTAAAAAATTGTCGACCAATAACTGACCATTCGCGTCTTTTACAGGCATCGTTGCATTCATCTTCGCCCCGATTAAGCGTTGTGAGATATCGTAGAGGAGGCGAATGTCCCTGGTTGCTATGGCTCTCTCTCCCCTTCGTCGGCAAGCGAGTCCGCCCACGCACGCTTGTCCCTATAGCATCGTGAGTCCTTGTGTCCATTTGTCCATATGGTGAATCCAATGATCGTTGCTTTGTTCGGTTGCCATTTTTCGAAGTACGTTGGAGGAATGCCTTCGAGATCAGTTTTATCAGTTGTTGTCTGGCAGACGTGTCCGTGAGGCGTAACCTCAAACGCCACCTGTGGGACTGCGCTGCCGGTGACTGACGAGGGTTTGAACAAGGGGATGGGAATCTAGCCCATGTTCATTCGCTTATAAGGCGAACGTATAGCCAACTACGCTACGGGACCACATGCCGGAAGAATTCCTTTGAGGATCTTCCGGAGGAACTCCTTTGAGGAACTTCCGGCGGAATGCTTTTGAGGAACTTCCAGGGGAATTCCTCTAAGGAACTTCTGGAGGAGTTCCTGAAGGAACTTCCAGAAAAATTCCTTTGTAGAACTTCAGGAGGAATTCCTTCCAGCAACTTCCGAAGAAATTTCTTCGAGAAACATCTGGAGGAATTTCTCGCTTAACTTTTCAAAAGGACCTAAACAACATTTTTTCAAATTAATTAATTTGAGTACTGCAATCAAAAGCTTTCATATTGGTCTGTGGATTGGATTGGAGGAATTCCCGGAGATACTTCCGGAGGAATTCCAGGAGAAACTTTCGGAGGAATTCCCGGAGGAACTTCCGGAGGAATTCCCGGAGGAACTTCCGGAGGAATTCCCGGAGGAACTTCTGGAGGAATTCCCGGAGGAACTTCTGGAGGAATTCCTGGAGGAACTTCCGGAGGAATTCCCAGAGGAACTTCCGGAGGAATTCCCGGAGGAACTTCCGGAGGAATTCCCGGAGGAACTTCCGGAGGAATTCCCGGAGGAACTTCGGAGGAATTCGGAGGAACTTCCGGAGGAATTCCCGGAGGAACTTCCGGAGGAATTCCGGAGGAACTTCCGGAGGAATTCCGGAGGAACTTCCGGAGGAATTCCCGGAGGAACTTCCGGAGGAATTCCCGGAGGAACTTCCGGAGGAATTCCGGAGGAACTTCGGAGGAATTCCCGGAGGAACTTCCGGAGGAATTCCGGAGGAACTTCCGGAGGAATTCCGGAGGAACTTCGGAGGAATTCCCGGAGGAACTTCCGGAGGAATTCCCGGAGGAACTTCCGGAGGAATTCCCGGAGGAACTTCCGGAGGAATTCGGAGGAACTTCCGGAGGAATTCCCGGAGGAACTTCCGGAGGAATTCCCGGAGGAACTTCCGGAGGAATTCCCGGAGGAACTTCCGGAGGAATTCGGAGGAACTTCCGGAGGAATTCCGGAGGAACTTCGGAGGAATTCCGGAGGAACTTCGGAGGAATTCCCGGAGGAACTTCGGAGGAATTCGGAGGAACTTCGGAGGAATTCCGGAGGAACTTCCGGAGGAATTCGGAGGAACTTCCGGAGGAATTCGGAGGAACTTCCGGAGGAATTCGGAGGAACTTCCGGAGGAATTCCCGGAGGAACTTCCGGAGGAATTCAGGAGGAACTTCCGAAGGAATTCCCGGAGGAACTTCCGAAGGAATTCCTGGAGGAACTTCCGGAGGAATTCCCGGAGGAACTTCCGGAGGAATTCCGCAGGAACTTCCGGAGGAATTCCGCAGGAACTTCCGGAGGAATTCCGCAGGAACTTCCGGAGGAATTCCGGAGGAACTTCGGAGGAATTCGGAGGAACTTCCGGAGGAATTCTGAAGGAACTTCCGGAGGAATTCCCGGAGGAACTTCCGGAGGAATTCCCGGAGGAACTTCCGGAGGAATTCCCGGAGGAACTTCCGGAGGAATTCCCGGAGGAACTTCCGAAGGAATTCCCGGAGGAACTTCCGAAGGAATTTCTGACTTCTGGAGGAATGGGGGAACTTCCCGATGAATTCCTGGAGGAACTTCCTGAGGGATTCCAGAAGGAACTTCCAGAGAATTTCTTTAAGGAACTCCCGAGGGAATTCCTTTGAGGAACTTCGGGAGAAATTTTTCTGAGGAACTTTCTGAGGAATTCTTCTGAGGAACTTTTAGAGGAATTTTTGTGAGGATTTCCCGAAGAAATTTTTGTGAGGATCTTCCGGAGAATTTTTTTCTGGAAGAAATGCCGGAGGAATTCTTATAATGGTTTCTGGCCATTGGTATTGAAAGGGTTTCCAGTCGTGTTATCGAACCGGAAAACGGCCATCTTGATTTCAAAAATGGCGGCAAATAGTTTTCTGGCTTCTACTCGTCGAGCTCATTCCGTTAATACCCATGTTCCGGGGGTTTCCAGTTGTTTTAACTAACTCAAATTCGGCCATCTTCAAATCAAAATGGCGCCAAACATTGATTTTCGGCTTCTACTCGTAGAGCTGATTCCGACAATACCCATATTGCATGGGTTTCCGGGCCTTTTATCAAACCGGAAGTCGGCCATCTTGAATTTCAAAATGGCGCCAAACACCGATTTCCGGCTTCTACTTATCGAATCCATTCCGGCAATACCCATATTGTATGCAGTTTTATACTCTGCAAAACAATAGTTCCCATATCCATAAAATTATTCTAAGTGTTTTCCATTCAAAAAGACTTAGAAAATTTTTATCTGGGTACCGCGTTAATTCGAAAATCCGTGTAAAAAAAACCTCGCAAAAAAACGTGTAAAAAAAAACTGTGTAAAAAATAAGCATATGCGGTATTTCGAAAAATTTCGTTTCAGGTGGTTCGAAACGAAATTCCGCGGAATTTCGCGGAATTTTAGTATGGCGAAATCGCATTTCTTGATTTCGTTTCGTTTCGTAAAACTACAAAAATTTCGCTAGAAAAAACTAGCTTCTAACGAAATTTAACGGAATTCCGCGGAATTTCGAAACAAATTTAAACTTAAACCATTCTTTATATTATCAAAAATTTTGGCTGCGCCGCTAAACAAAATCGTTAAGTTGTTTTCAAAACTTTACCCATTCTTAGTTGACAAATACGTATGTAGTTTTCTTCTATGAAACGTCTTCAGTGTTTCCAAGTTTCAAATTTATATTTTGTGATATTTTTTATTATTTGTACAATATGAATGCGGAATCGATCGTGTTGCTGCTGGTCATGGGACGGCAGCTAGTCCGGGAGAACGCGAAGTGATAAATATCTATCTTGCGAAGCAAACATTTGTTTAACGAGTGTACAATCGATCTTTTAGATGCTGATCACGCCAGCTAGTGTGGGGGAACGCGAAGTGATAAAACTAATGTCTGCATTTATTTAGTGCGGAATCGATCATATTGTAGAAGCTTATTAAACGAAGCATATTGAATTGTTTTGGATTGATTTGAAACACAGTTTTCGTCTTCTTGTTTTCAAAATAACTTTGTTTACAATAAATATTCAGTCGCTTACCAAGGGGCTTCACATGAATTACCTTCTCTACTAACCAACGATTCCTTCCCCGTAGCGCTCACGGAGATGCAGAGCATTCCTCGGTATTTTATAACAGCGGTTCTCAACCTGGAGTACATGTACCCCTGGGGGTACTTTTGCCGGACCCAGGGGATACCTCGGACGAAAAGCTTAATAGCGGATGAATTATAATTTTAATCCAAACTCATGGATAAAGTTTTGTATTTTTTTTTATTTTTCAACTTTGTCTTGTACATAATAGGGTAAAGGATATATTTTGGACTACCCTTACGGGGGCTCTTATTTTAGACCACCAAGAGGAATTTGCACACAGTGGTCCAAAATATGAGCCTTCGAACTGGTGGTCCAAAATACCTCCCTTGTCCTATGCGTGGCGATCAGTAAATCATGGCCTATTGAATCCTGTCCTCCTCAACAAGTACAATGGATGAAGAGATGTGGGACAAAAGATCAAAAGGGCAAAACCTCGAATGAACTAATTTTAGAAATCTTCTATGCAATCTACCTGGTCAAATCAGAATGTTGAATAATATGTTGAGAATATGTTTCTAGAGTCTACAGATTCGAAAGCCTCCATTTGCAGAACATGAAGACTTTTTCCAGAAATGCTCAGTTGCTTCATTGCAAGAGAATTTGAAGCATTCCTCTACTTCCAAGCCTCCTTCCAAGCAGCTCGGAAGCCTCCTTTAAAGTGACCCGGAAACATCATTTTAAGATGTTCAAAAACTTTCTTTTAAAAGGCTAGGAAGCCTGTTTTTCCAGAAATTTCCTTTTATTTCTGCTTCTTTTAAAAACCTCGGATCTTTTCAAGGGGCTCGGAAGGCATTTTTGAATAGGCTCGACAGCAAGGCTCGGAAGCCTACTCTCAAGATGGTTGGAAGCCTCCTTTCTAGAGGCTCGGAAATCTTTTTTTAAGCTTTCTTCTTTAAACTTTCTTTTGTTTCTTTTCTCCTTCTTTTAAAAGGCTTGGAAAGCTCTTCTCAAAAGGCTCGGAAGGCCTCTTTCAAGAGGCTCGAAGCCCTCTCTTAAAAGGGTCGAAATTCTTCTTTCAAGATGCTTGGAACCGTAGTTTTGAAAGCCTCAGAAGCCTCCTTTCAAGAGGCTCGGAAGCCTCCTTTCAAGAGGCTCGGAAGCCTCCTTTCAAGAGGCTCGGAAGCCTCCTTTCAAGAGGCTCGGAAGCCTCCTTTCAAGAGGCTCGGAAGCCTCCTTTCAAGAAGCTCGGAAGCCTCCTTTCAAGAGGCTCCGGAGCCTCCTTTCAAGAGGCTCGGAAGCCTCCTTTCAAGAGGCTCGGAAGCCTCCTTTCAAGAGGCTCAGAGCCTCCTTTCAAGAGGCTCAGGAAGCCTCCTTTCAAGAGGCTCAGGCCTCCTTTCAAGAGGCTCAGAGCCTCCTTTCAAGAGGCTCAGAGCCTCCTTTCAAGAGGCTCAGGAAGCCTCCTTTCAAGAGGCTCAAGCCTCCTTTCAAGAGGCTCAGAAGCCTCCTTTCAAGAGGCTCAGGAAGCCTCCTTTCAAGAGGCCTCAGAAGCCTCCTTTCAAGAGGCTCAGAAGCCTCCTTTCAAGAGGCTCGAGCCTCCTTTCAAGAGGCTCAGAAGCCTCCTTTCAAGAGGCTCAGAAGCCTTTTCAAGAGGCTCGAAGCCTCCTTTCAAAAGCTCAGAAGCCTCCTTTCAAGAGGCTCGGAAGCCTCCTTTCAAGAGGCTCGGAAGCCTCCTTTCAAGAGGCTCGGAAGCCTCCTTTCAAGAGGCTCGGAAGCCTCCTTTCAAGAGGCTCGGAAGCCTCTTTTCAAGAGGTTCGGAAGCCTCCTTTCAAGAGGCTCGGAAGCCTCCTTTCAAGAAGCTCGGAAGCCTCCTTTCAAGAGGCTCGGAAGCCTCCTTTCAAGAGGCTCGGAACCCGAGCAAAGGCAGATAACTGAAATGATATCAAACTGATAACACGATTAGTTATCCTTATTATCATTTTGATATTTAGTTATCAATCATGTGATTAACTGATAACTGAATAATAACAAATGTTATTATCAATACAAATTTTCTTCTAAATTTCGCGTCGTTCAGAAATAGGGCTAAGCATTCTACCCTTGCCAACATACTACTTCTGTTAAATGTAGCCGGCCTATGCTATGAATATTGTGACAAGAACTGTTTCCAAACACTGAACTGAAATTTTCGTCTAAGCAGAGAGTGATTTTCCGCGTTACCCTCGATATCTATTGATTTGTTTATTTCTCTGTCAACAAAGGGATTTACACAAGAGTTGAAATTTTCTTATTTGTTTTATGCTATGCTTATTAACTTTACTTTCATTTCAGGTGTCGTTGATTAATGAATTATGTATCTGAGAACCAATTAAGCGTTGAAGTTTATTAAGTACTTAAAATGGCCTTGCAGCTCCTGGAATATATGATCCAAGGGCATGTGCTCATTCAGGAACGGTGAATAATCTTGACTAACCGCCAAGCTAACCGCAACATAATTCATCTTGGGATCCACAGTGCTTATATATATGGAGAAGCGGAAATTTTAACTGGAAATGTCGGATAATCAAGAAATTGCAACGATCTGGTCTGTTGTGGAGAAAACAATCATGCTCGCACTTTAGTCGATCTAGCAATGGGCTCAACTATTGACAGTTTAAACCTAGGTTTGGACGCAAAAGACAAACCAGAGCTAGATCATCTGCAGCCAAACCTTCAATAGTCGATGTTGAAAGGACGGGGAATATTGAGATGTGAAATAGAAAATCCTTTGGAAGGTGTTTTGTCACAGTAACCCAAAAAATATGTTTTAACTAGTCGACCCGGCAAACCTGGCAGACATTGTAGGTTAAAATGCACGTTGGGGACTCGGTACCCAAACGAATCCTAATCTTAGTTTTCCACCAGCCCTGTCGTCGTAAAATATGGGGTACTTAGTCGCCTATTTTTAAAGGGGGCGTTAACACAATAAGGTTATTTCAAGGGCGCATATTCGAAAACTAAGATTTTCTGTGGGACTAGGGATTGGAAGCTTGGTTCGTGGAACTGCAAATATCTCAACTTTATAAGGAGCACACTCGTATACTCGTCAATGTACTGAAATACGGCGGAAATAGGGCATACCACACCAGCTAAGAACAGTTTTCATAGTGAATGACTATATGCAAAGGTGCGTGGTCGGCCTGTTCCTCAACTTCAGTATAATCAACGTCCAACGAAACGGAGTGCGATGAGATGAAGCAGCTACGCCATTTTCAAGAGACTCGCAAGTGCTATCAGAAGCTTACCACATCCCATAAAAGTTTTGTGTCGCGAGCCGAGATGTGCAGGGATCAGGATGGGGGCATCTGTACGGACGAAAGTGTGGTGATCGAAAGTTGGATGCGGGACAGCCTTAAACTTGAGGATAGTTGAGGATGCCATCCATCCGCTCAATAGCATTGATGAAGCTGGTAAGGATTATATCGGAGCTGAACTCACCAAGATGGTCTCGGAAAAACTGTCTATCTGTCTTCACAGACTGATAGTCAGAATCTTGGAAACTGAACCACAACGGGGAAAATAATCTGAAAAAAAAAAGATGAGAACATTTAAGCGATCACCAACCTAAATGTCGCCTGTGAAGTGATATCCAAGATTATCTTCCGCCATATGTCACTAATAGTGAATGTTTGGAAGAAGTTATCAAGCCTGATCGATCCACCTTGCCCGCTGCGCACCTCGCCTTCTTGTGCCCGTCGGATCGTTGTCAAGAACCATTTTCACCGGGTTACTGTCCGACATTCTGGCTACGTGCCCGGCCCACCGCAGTCGTCCGATTTTCGCGGTGTGAACGATGGATGGTTCTCCCAACAGCTGATGCAACTCGTCGTTCATTCGCCTCCTCCACGTACCGTCCGCCATCTGCACCCCACCATAGATGGTACGCAGCACTTTCCTTTCGAAAACTCCAAGTGCGCGTTTAATTGATATTTGAGACTATGACGATAAGACGAAAATGCCTGCCTTAACCCTACCATCTGTTTATAGCTTTCAAGGCGGCTGTCGACAACATAGACCGCGTGGAGCTGTGGAAAATAATGGATAAGATTTGATTTCCTGGGAGTCTTATAAGATTGACAAAAGCAACGATAGATGGTATGGAAAATTGTGTAAAAATTTCTGACGAACCCACCAGCTCGTTTAAATCCCCCCGGAAACTACGATAAGGTGCCTCTTAATAAAAAAAAAATGCACTAAAAAGACATCATGCGGAGATCCGGGTTAGGGAACGGTTTCAGGGGAACATATCCAGTATACTTGTTTGTTTCACGAATAATATGGACATTTGAAAAAGTGGCAGTACTGTAGACTTGTCTGAAACGGGAAACAACAAAAGTTCAACTGGTGGTGAATGCGGAACCGAGCGGCGGGTTTTCTCAAAACTAGGAACTTTTCAAGGAAAACTATTCGGTACCGGTTATGAAGGATGGTGTCCGCTTAATTTTGAGAAATCGAACCTTAGATGCCTTTAGCCATACTGATTTTAGAAAGTTAGCTCCTTGTGTGCCGCTGTAAGCACGCTCAAAGCAGGCGATTAAAGGTAGCCTCACACCTCGGGAATTTGGTCCGCGGAATTTTTCCCCATGCATTTTTACATATGCGATGTTTTCGGGATTTGGGCACGGAAAATCAAAATCCCGGCCCCATTTAAAATGCACGGGGGTAAAAATCCGGCGGAAAATTTTCCCGAGGTGTAAGGCAGCCTTAATTCAGATTCAAATCTTTAAAGTTAAAATCAAAAGGTAGAATAAAATGGGATAGCACTAACTCGTATAACAAGGACAGAAAGCTCTAAATACTTTTCTACATATTTATGGTTTTCCTTTTGTCAACTGTTTGCAGCGCCGCATTATTTACAAATTCAACCAAGTTTTTAAATTCAAACATCTAATACAACTCTTCAAATGTTCACATATTTGTAAATTTCGAGCTACTCTATGCATACTTTACATTCTCTTCTGTAATGAACACAAGGTGGATTGTATGAATAAGATTTTTTATAAATCGTGATAAAGGAAAATATAACATTTTTTTATTTATTTAGATAATTCCCATTTATACAACTTATGATCAATTTCTTCACCTCTGCTTAACTCTTAAGCGGGTTTTGTTCATCTGCTTAAACCTGGTTTAAGTCCTAAGCGAAGGTGTTAAAACAAGGTCCTAAACATTACCTCAATTGGCCTGTCGAAAGATGAACATGTTCAACTTGCTGGTTTTTAGGTGAAAAAACGTGCTGAGACGTTCAATTCGGGTTCAAATCGAGCGACTTTCAATTCACTTGCCTAGCGAGTATATTCATACCCCTATGTCTCTAAGGGCCAATTTCTTCACCTTCGCTTAACTCTTAAGCGGTGCTTACCCATACGTTTAAACCTGGTTTAAGGCCTAAGCGGAGGTGAAGAAATCGGCCCTAAGCCAAGAGTTATCGAGATGGAGAGATGCACGTGGTGAGACTTCCGAATTCTAAGTTGGTGCTACGCCGACAATATCTCATGCGGCGGTAAAGCTCACTACCACTCACGCATTCGGTGTGTTGCGGCTCTCACTCTCTTGCGGTGTGACTCACTCTCTCGTGTGTATCGTCGATGGTGATGGCGACGGCAGCGACGGACGCTCTTTCGCTTGGTTGGGAAGACGTCATGTCAGTGCAACTGTGGAGTTCGTTTTTTTAAATTATCGTTAGGGTCGGTGTACCAGTAATCATGGTAGGGGAGAATGGTCCAAAATGCACCCCTGGGGCAAAATGGCCTCACTCATAAAATCACTCATATAATCTGTTGTAGTACATTTATGAACGCATATTACCACTACAATTCATAATTAGTTATCTATTAATGAACCCCATTGGAAAGAATAAGCAAAGTCCCTTCATATTCACTCAAATTTAACGATTTGCTATTTTTCCACCACATCCGTAAGATTGTAGTTCAATCAATTAAGAAAAAACAAACAACCATGCGTTCACCATCATTTTACATGCAATTGAGTCATTTTAGACCACCATACGGGCGTTTTGTCCCACGCCTATTTTTAAAACATTTTTTAAATGCGTTAGAAAGTCATGAAAACCTTATTTTTTTTAATAGGAGATCATTGTAGAATGTAGCTGGGTTTGTAAATTTTGCACCTATACGTTGAAATGGTTTGATATTTATGTTTATATGGGCGACAACATTGAAAAAGCTTAAGGGGTGCATTTTGGACCGTTCTCCCCTACTCAAAGTAATCAAGAATATTCAAATAAACTATTGAGATACCAGTTTCGTCGTACTGACATGCGTGTAAAAAATACACATGCCAAATTACTACTCATCCATTTGTTTTTGATAGGATGTAAAACAGTGAACGGCATTGGTTGAAAGCAGCTATTGCAATATCATCTGAGCACAAGATATTATCTTTGCTTATTCAAAGATATTTTTCCAATTTAAAAAGCAACCTGAATATTCAAAATTACTTGCTTACTTGCTCCAATAACTGGTATATGTATAGTACAGTGGGGCGCAGTTGTATGGAAAAACGCAAACTTTGTCCGATCAAGTGAGATCAAGGTTTTTCTGAATCGTTTTGGAACCCCAATCAATTGTGCAAAATATGGGCTCGATTGGATGCGACCTCGCATCTCGCATCGCGTTTCAAATTCACATGGAGATTAGTATGGGAAAACGGACATTTTTACATTGTTGCTATTAGCGGCTTCATTTTATCATCAATCACGTGACTCAATACGTTAGCATATAGTCTGGAAGATGCCGAAAGACTTTGCCGAAGAAGGTACGTAGCTGGAAGGTCTACAAAAAATGTTATTACGTTTAGAAAATTGATTGTTCAAACCATATGCAAAATATCAATGTTTCTGCCAGCACTACCGGACGACCTATAGATATCGAAAGGCAAAACCCATCTTCCTTCTTGTCGGATTTTTTTTTGTGAAATGATTCCGGATAGCTCACATTAGCTCTAAAGCCCTATAAGATCAATTATTTTGAAATAACACTCAGTTCAATTATTGGTCTACGTAGCTCGGCAGTGCTGGCAGAATAAACGATTTTTTGTATATGGTTTCAACACTCAATCTTCGAAGCGTTATAACTTTTCTCGTGGACGTTCCAGCAACATGCCTTCTTCAGCAAAATTTTTCGGCATCCTTTGGGTTATACTTTAACGCAATGTGTCACTTGGTTTACGATGAACTGAAACCTCTAGTAATAGAAATGCGTAAATATACGTTCTCCCATACTAATTTCCATACAAACTTCAAACGCGATGCGGAAAGCGAGGAAGCAACCAATCGGTCCCAAATTTTGCACAGTTATTCAGGACCCAGAATGGCTACGAAAAACCATTGATTTGAAAAAATGATTATGACGCCCCACTCTAATGTATAGCTATGTTTTTTCAGCATCATTTACAACGGTACTGCCGTCTTATGCAGTTCTAAGGTTTTAACATTTTCCTTAGTTAGTTTTTGGAACACGAGCTAATGATAATAGTGATTCTATGATACAGCATTTTGTAATATAACCTAAGGTTTTTGGTATAATCCATATATTTGCTAAAAGTAGTAGCAAAAGGTAGGGAAGAAAGACTTATAGCTGACGTATGGGTTAGAGTTAGATAAAACTTATTCCGTACTATTTTATGTACCAAACAGATATCTAGGTTAATACTACTGTTATTGGTACAACTACCCTAGTGCGTGTTTTGTTTTGCCCGCCAGTACGATTTTGAATATCGCGTGCGTGCGTTTATTTATTTTTGCTCCGGAAAGCAGAAAAATTATTCATTGTGCGGTGTGTTTTGTGGGAGTTTTTCTCTTCGTCGCGGTATGAACAAGTTTAAAAACAATGAAAATAAAGTGCGAATCGCTTCAGTCGACGGTCGTGCGCGGAAGCCACCGGGCTGCCACACATGAGTTTTTTAGGGTCTGTTCAAATATTACGTAACGCAATAGGGGGTGGGGGGTTGTTTGATTTTTGTTACGATTATTTGTTTCACAAAATATGGGGGGTGGGTGTCCTTCGAAATATTGTTACGTAACAAATTAATTGCATAGAGAAAAAAAAAATGTTAAAAAATGTATATTTTCTTTAAAGTAGAATAAAATATGCAATACATATAATAATTTATTGTAACGTGTTTAAAATCCTACCAAAAATCTTTTTTTTTCAAAATTTATTTGTTACGCGTTACGCATAGGGGTGGGGGTAGTCCTGAAAATTGATACAGATTGTTACGAGGGGGTGGGGGGTTCTCAAAAACCGACGTTTTTTGCGTTACGTAATATTTGAACAGACCCTTAGTCGTCGCGGGACGTTTAATAGGATAGTGCAATGAGAATAGATAGAAGGTGAGGAAGAAGACCAAATGCAAGTGTATTAGCGGATGATGGAAAATGTAAACAGCAAATGGTGACGTACATATTTGCACGGCTTCTTATGGGAGCCGGTTCGAATGTAGTAGTGAATGCTTTTTTGCCATACACGAAAGGCACGCACACAATATATGGATTTCCATAGTATTTATTTTCATTGAGGATAGTTAGTAAACAGACCTGTGTGCCGATTAAAATGTTGTCGGTGTCGCACTATGGGACCTCCCCATACAAACTGGCGGACTTCTTTTTTCGAGCTTAAAAGATGTTTTTAATGTTGTCATAACAGGGAAATGTTGTTAAGGCTCTGTCTCATTTGGAGAATTAAACTTAAAAGTGACAGTTCGAAAATTAGCAAATAACCCAGTCATAAAAATGGCTGGTGCTACTCAGAAATTCTAATAAGATAATCTTGCTCTGCGAGCAGGGTTATTTGATAATTATTGAAATGTCACTTTTAAGTTTAATTTCATTTTAATTCTCCAAATGAGACGAAGCCTAAGTAACAATAAGCTATTATATGAGACAGATTCGAACAGCTGGTCGAAATTTTGAGTGGACGGCTCGGTCTTTGTTTTGGTAAATTTGCATGCAAACCATCATCATTTCGTCATCATCATCATCATAATCATTTTATTCCATTTTCGCAAATGTTCCTTGTAAAATGTAAATATTAATGTTAGGTCTCCTGTCATTTGATCTTTGTATAAAATGGCTTATTCCAGTCATTTCGCGACTATTTTTTGAAAAGGGCCTTATGTTTTGACTCTTTAATCAAATATTTAAATAAATTTTCAAACGACATCGAATTTTTAATCACATAATATCAAGAACAAATAAGAATAAACGTTATTATAGTAGAATATTGAAATGCTATGATGCACACTAAGGAAAAAAGACAAGTTTTGAAGTACACACATTTTCTTTCAAATCGCGTTTTCTCAAAATGGCGCAAGTTTGCGCAAGATTTTCCGTAAGAATCTGAAAGTACACATCCCAAAAATATGTAATGTTAAGATCGGATGAAAATTTCACTTTGTGCATCATGTCGATCCAATAGCAAACCAAAGTTGTATTTTTAATTTGCTTATAATTTGCTGGCAGTTCAGCCTGATTTTTAGCAATGACCGCAAATGTCGAATTGGGCTTATTTCATACTTATTTTCAAATATATCTGGAGGTATGTTGATTGTTTTGCGCGAAAAGTATTTTCTTTAATATTGCTTTATGCATTGAAACTTTTCGTTTGGTCGCTGAAAACATTGATACTTGTCTTCAGCGACTGCTTCCCCGATATACCATTTGTAAAACATTATTCACTCATACATGAATAATACTGTTAAAACTTGCATTTGACAATACAAATTTTCAACTAAAGGCTATATTTTTCGACATTTTTGCCTTTCTCGTACAACAAAGTTGTACCGAAAGGCTATCATTCCACTCCGAAAACGATATTTTCATAGAAGCCTCGAAGACCCATAGTGTTATATACCAATCGACTCAACTCGACGAGCTGAGCAAATGTCTGTCTGTTCGTGTGTACGTATGTGTGTATGTGTGTGCACAAAAGCTAAAAAAAACATTAGACAACTTTTCATATAGTATTCTTTAACCGATTTTCTCGTAACAAGTTTAATTCGACAGAGGGCAAAGCGTCGATACACATATGCCTGGCGTTTTGTAGAGCTCTATAATCATCGGTCTTGGGGGGGTTCCTCCAGTCCCCAGGTCCACTTCCACCGCGTGCAGTTCTCTGTTGAATATTGTTTTCGCTCATTGATCGGCCCTCACGAAAACCTGCCTGGTATTCGCCGACGAAGCACTCCTCAAGCGGTCTCAGTCTGTTAAACAGCATACGCGACAGAATTTTATACGCCGAGCTCAGAAGGGTGAGCCTTCTTTACCTCGTCCAGCGTTGATGGTTCCACAGCTTGACCTTCCACCTTCCATAGTCTAGTCTGTCAACAAATTCCCTGTTTTTTTCTGCAAATTTTCTGTTGGAACGGGTACGAGCCACTAGCATTCGACTCCTAGCAGCATTTTTCTCGTCCGTCACTCGCCAGCACTCCTCATCAAGCCAACCATTTCGTCCCACAATCTGTTAACGTCGCCAGATCCAGTGGCATTTCCTAACCGCTCTTCCAGCTTCTGATGATTTTGTTCAGCATCTCCTTCAACTGACAAGCGTTGGATATTGAAACGCATTGTTCTGTTATTTTGTGAATTCGTGAAGCTGGAAAGTCGCACCCGAATTTTTGAAACTACAAGGTAGTAATCCGTGTCAATTTTCGGGCCTCTAAAGGACCTAACATCCATAACTTCCGAGAAATGTCGTCCGTCGATTAGCACGTGGTCTATCTATGTGCGTTTGCAGACATTCTTACGTGCGAAGAAGGTAGTGCTGATTGCCATCCTTTACGTCATGAGGCTCATCATTCGTTGGGGGATAGATGCTGAATAGGCTATAGTTGAAGAATTTGCCCTTCATTCTCAACACGCAAATGTGGTCAATTATCGGCTACCACCGGATAACACGCTTCATCTGCTTCCCGAGCACCATGAAGCCAACTCCACGTTCTGCTCTGTCACCGCCGCTATAATAGTAGATGTGGTACTTGAATGCAGTGTTAGCTATGGAATTCACCGCCTGGAATTCACGTTCTCTAGGTCTGGGCCACCGTATTTCCTGAACTGCTGTCACCCTCACGCCGATCTTCTGCAGCTCACTAGCCTGGAGCTCAACATGTGCGGGTTCATTCAAAGTTCTCACGTTCCAAGATCCGACTTTCTAATCGTTGTCCTTTATTCGTTGACGGATATGTTGCCGTTGAATCAATCCGTTTGCTCTACTTTTGCCTTTCTTTGTAACTGTAGAATCTTCGGTAGGCTACCTTACCAGGGTTGCGCTACCTACATCGCTTCCTTCTCAATGCTGACACGATGCAGTATGGTGTGCACAGTTTTGCTTAAAGTCCCTCGCTGGCACTAGGACGATGATCAGCCACCCCTATTATGGGGAACAGACGCTCGATCAGATTTGCACCTCCGCAAATCACCCCTTCCTTGTCAGCATACGACCATAGTTCCCACCGGGGTTGGTTATCCGGTCTTCCCTAAGGTTGCTTGTATCCCGGCCAGCGCTACGAGGCAGTAGGGATAGGAGTTGCTGGGTAAGAGGCTAAGGACCGCGAAATGGGGTCTATGTTTACAAAAGCAGATAAGTCGTTTTGCAAATTTTGTCTTGATTTCGTGCTTGACACGCATTTGAGCGATGTAGGTACACGACTTAAATTTATATTCGTCTGTTTGAAAAGTAGGAAGAGTTGTTTTTCGATCCAGTTCGATCAAGAAAAACGGAAGTGTGGGAGAGTAATTTCGGTTTCGCGCAACAGAAATATGATTTCCGGGTTGGCATCAATTTAGAGGCAGATTCGTTCGGTAGTGTCGCGGAATGTGAAAGAGTTATCAATGTTTTGTTTAGCTGATTTTGATTTTACTTATATGAGTAAATTTGCACGTTTCATTATTCAGGACTAACGTGATGAATGTATTAATAATGAAGCAGATCGATAACCAAAAGTCTGTTGGTGGTTGGCACACTAGCTCCGAATAATGCCGAAGATATTACTGATGTGTTTTGCAAAATCGTGCAATCGACGTGTACACAATTTCGATAAAGAAAGTTCCGAATAGCTAAAAAGTGCTCACCAGAAATGTGCTATCGCTTGGCACCTCAGTTCGATGAAGAAGATGAAGAAGAAGAAGTGCATAAGAGTAATTTCTGCTTTATTTGGCAAAGAATATGGTCCCTGATTAGTGTATAGAAACGTGCTATCGCTTCGCACGCCAGTTTGATCAAAAGAATTTCTCCCAGAGTTCGAAAGAATCAGCGTGTTAATACGAGCAAGTGATTGTCGAGAGTATTGCAAAGTGCTTAAAAGTGGAAATTTTCTATTTTGTCTAGCTGACTACCGCTTGATCCATCAATTCGTCTCAGATGATCATTTGTCGGTGGTGTGGCAGCATGGCGGCATCGTTGGAATTCTAGGACTGCAGTGGCACGGTACCGCTGATTGGCGTTTAGTTATCGTGAGTTATGTTTATAATATTACTGTCGTAATACATTCAACATTGATTTTATGATTTTTATTTAGATTCTTAGATTATTTTACACGATATACGTTATATGCATGCTCACCAAGGTATTTGTATAGCGAATAAATTATCCTTTATTAGAAAAATAAAAACCTGCGGAGATGGTACCTTTCTCGTGTATCTAAAATGTAATAAGGAAACCACATTTGAGAAATCAAAGTAGCACTTTAGGGGATACACTTTTTCATCAATCGACATCTACCTATTTGTATTTTCTGAATGCATTGACAATTTGACAGATCATTGATAATATTATTGTAATTATCGCACGTCGCTTTTACTCTGACGGTCACCTAAGTAATAGCGTTCATGAGCGTTCAATTATCGGCAGTTTTTGAGTTACCTAAAATAGTAGAAAATATGATAAAAAATTAGAATCAAAAGGAATTATGAAAAAATAAATTCTCTTATCAGAAAAATATATAACGCTCTTTTAGTGGAATGTATTCAACCGTCTAAGACGAATTAAGTACTCTCCATTTAATTCCACTAGTTAATTTTCGTTATCTTTGCAGATACGTATTTCGACCACAACTGTGTCGTCTTCAGTGTCTCGTACTTGTAAAGTCGAGTCAAGTACGAGACACTGAAGACGACCACACAGTTGTGGTCGAAATACGTATCTGCAAAGATAACGAAAATTAACTAGTGGAATTAAATGGAGAGTACTTAATTCGTCTTAGACGGTTGAAATTCTCTTATGTTTCCATCCAATCAGTTATTTTTTATACGAAACAATTATCATTAAAAAAAATATTATATCTCCCCAGATGTATGAAACTTCAGAAAGGGTGACTCAAAATCTCCCTAATGTAAATGTGAAGTGACTATACACTACATGATAAGAAGCTGTTTTTGTATTTAAGGTAACTGGTGGCCAATAAATAGCGGGAATGGAAAGAATGGCTTGGGAATAAAATTACAACGAAGTACATTTCAATCTCATATACGTTATATGTAGAGTTGACCTTAGTCTTCAAACTCAGATTAATGAATAATAGCATATGGTCCATGGCAGCGTAGTTTAATCACCGACGGTGGTGGTTTAATCTTGCAAGTATCACATGACCACTGGACAGCTGCCATTTCCGAATAATGCTTCTGATCCTATTGATGTGTTGCTTTGTGTCTTCGGCTTTCCAATAACCTTTGTACGCAATGGAGCTCAGTAGACTAAAAATACTTAAACAGTTTTCGAAACATTTTCACGCTTAAAATTGTCCACCGTGTAATTTTCACATTCACATTGTCACATTTGGTCGGGGTTCTGCCAAACCGTACCAAGCGGCTTTTTGACTGACTTGTATTATTTTGCTCGCACAAGGAAAACGGAAATCATTTCATTTCAATTCATACGTATATTTGATGTATCATATCCTCAGTTATTTGTTTATTTATTCATTTTATTTATTTGTTTATTTCCAGTGACGTATGGTTTATCCTTTTGAATTGCTACATTCGGCGACTCATAGTTTTACAATTTAAAACAACAAAAAAGCTACATTAATTGTTTCAGTACAATATAGATTATAAACTACAAGATTACATTTTTGATTCCAAAAATTCGAACATTGTTTCTTAAAACAGAATTCAGATGCTTCCAGTTATGGAGTTAAAGGATATTCGGTATGATTTGCAATCAGTTAAATCCACTAAACGAAAGTTTAGGCAGACCCGTTTGAGCGCTGATATAGCAAATCTGCACCTGCAGGGGCGCAAAATGTTGGCTCTGGGGCAGTTGATAGTAACCATCAGTGCCCAACTGAGACTTATGTTGGCGCAAGCAGTGCGAGTCCGCACCTGCGGGAGCGCAAAATGTTGGCTCTGGGGGAGTTGATAGTAACCATCAGTGTCCAACTGAGACTTATGTGGGCGCAAGCTTATGTGGCTTTCCAGGCCGTCTTTTCAAAGATATAAACACAGCAGATCTCAATTGGCGATTTGGCGTTGCAAGAAAAAGAAGAAGCCGAATGTCGTGCTTATTTTTCGAATGCGCGACATTCTGCTTCTTCTTTCTCTTGCAACGCCAAATCGCCAATCCGAACCGATACGTGAGAAGCCCATCCGTTCGGGAGTTATATTGCCTCAAAGGAAAGCAAACTCATTTTTATATTTTTGGAACAGAAAAATAGCTTGTACATACAAGCTCTTACTATAAACTTTGCATCGCGTGAGTGACGAGCTGTGAACTGCAACATCGTTTTGCGCGAACTTGCTCTCTTTAAACCATGGTTCACTTCCCGAAACAATTAGCATGCACGAATGAGGGTGGAGAGCGGAGAAGTAGTGCTCACCGATTTCTTGACTTTTCAGACAAGAGAGGCATCATTTAATAACAGCAATAATTTACGCAGTAACCGTGAACGAGTGGATAGCGTACACGCATCATTCTGGCGGTTTTGTTGGTGCTCTTGGTTCGAATCCAAGAGACAGCCATGGGAGGGGGAAGGGGGTGGGACATTTAAAACCGATTGGTTTACTATTTTTTGTACACACAGTTTATAGTAACTATCATACTGAGACCCATATAGGCGAATATGAGTTTTAATGAGCTAAAATAGACCAACACAAATTTTTGCTTTAGGGGAAAGCTTCTTAGATGTCGACTAAGCGTGACTAAACAGGACGGCAGGGCTGTATGACCCCAAGTATCCTGAAATAAAATATGTTTTCAGGGGATGTTGGTATGCGATTTTAGGTGAACAATAGAATACTTTCAATGCAGAATCAAGACCCATATGGGCGCCGGCAGTGCGAAGCCGTACTCTCGGATGCACAACATGTTAGCTTTGGGGGAGTTGATAGTAACTATCAGCGCTCAACTGCGACTTGTGAGGGCGCCGGCAGTGCGAAGCCGTACTCGCGGATGCACAACATGTTAGCTTTGGGGGAGTTGATAGTACCTATCAGCGCTCAACTGCGACTCGTGGGGGCGCCGGCAGTGCGAAGCCGTACTCTCGGATGCACAACATGTTAGCTTTGGGGGAGTTGACAGTACCTATCAGCGCTCAACTGCGACTCGTGGGGGCGCCGACAGTGCGAAGCCGTACTCGCGGATGCACAACATGTTAGCTTTGGGGGAGTTGATAGTAACTATCAGCGCTCAACTGCGACTCGTGAGGGCGCCGGCAGTGCGAAGCCGTACTCTCGGATGCACAACATGTTAGCTTTGGGGGAGTTGACAGTACCTATCAGCGCTCAACTGCGACTCGTGGGGGCGCCGGCAGTGCGAAGCCGTACTCTCGGATGCACAACATGTTAGCTTTGGGGGAGTTGATAGTACCTATCAGCGCTCAACTGCGACTCGTGGGGGCGCCGACAGTGCGAAGCCGTACTCGCGGATGCACAACATGTTAGCTTTGGGGGAGTTGACAGTACCTATCAGCGCTCAACTGCGACTCGTGGGGGCGCCGACAGTGCGAAGCCGTACTCGCGGATGCACAACATGTTAGCTTTGGGGGAGTTGATAGTAACTATCAGCGCTCAACTGCGACTCGTGAGGGCGCCGGCAGTGCGAAGCCGTACTCTCGGATGCACAACATGTTAGCTTTGGGGGAGTTGACAGTACCTATCAGCGCTCAACTGCGACTCGTGGGGGCGCCGGCAGTGCGAAGCCGTACTCTCGGATGCACAACATGTTAGCTTTGGGGGAGTTGATAGTACCTATCAGCGCTCAACTGCGACTCGTGGGGGCGCCGACAGTGCGAAGCCGTACTCGCGGATGCACAACATGTTAGCTTTGGGGGAGTTGATAGTAACTATCAGCGCTCAACTGCGACTCGTGAGGGCGCCGGCAGTGCGAAGCCGTACTCTCGGATGCACAACATGTTAGCTTTGGGGGAGTTGACAGTACCTATCAGCGCTCAACTGCGACTCGTGGGGGCGCCGGCAGTGCGAAGCCGTACTCTCGGATGCACAACATGTTAGCTTTGGGGGAGTTGACAGTACCTATCAGCGCTCAACTGCGACTCGTGGGGGCGCCGACAGTGCGAAGCCGTACTCGCGGATGCACAACATGTAAACCGATTGGTTTACTATTTTTTGTACACACAGTTTATAGTAACTATCATACTGAGACCCATATAGGCGAATATGAGTTTTAATGAGCTAAAATAGACCAACACAAATTTTTGCTTTAGGGGAAAGCTTCTTAGATGTCGACTAAGCGTGACTAAACAGGACGGCAGGGCTGTATGACCCAAGTATCCCGAAATAAAATATGTTTTCAGGGGATGTTGGTATGCGATTTTAGGTGAACAATAGAATACTTTCAATGCAGAATCAAGACCCATATGGGCGCCGGCAGTGCGAAGCCGTACTCTCGGATGCACAACATGTTAGCTTTGGGGGAGTTGATAGTAACTATCAGCGCTCAACTGCGACTTGTGAGGGCGCCGGCAGTGCGAAGCCGTACTCGCGGATGCACAACATGTTAGCTTTGGGGGAGTTGATAGTACCTATCAGCGCTCAACTGCGACTCGTGGGGGCGCCGGCAGTGCGAAGCCGTACTCTCGGATGCACAACATGTTAGCTTTGGGGAGTTGACGGTACCTATCAGCGCTCAACTGCGACTCGTGGGGGCGCCGGCGGTGCGAAGCCGTACGTGCGGACGCAACAGATGTTAGCTTGGGGGCAGTTGAGAGCAACTATCAGCGCTCAACTGCGACTCGTGAGGGCGCCGGCAGTGCGAAGCCGTACTCTCGGATGCACAACATGTTAGCTTTGGGGAGTTGACGGTATCTATCAGCGCTCAACTGCGACTCGTGGGGGCGCCGGCAGTGCGAAGCCGTACTCTCGGATGCACAACATGTTAGCTTTCGGGGAGTTGATAGTACCTATCAGCGCTCAACTGCGACTCGTGGGGGCGCCGACAGTGCGAAGCCGTAATCACGGATGGACAGCATGTTAGCTTTGGGGAGTTGACGGTACCTATCAGCGCTCAACTGCGACTCGTGGGGGCGCCGACGGTGCGAAGCCGTACTCGCGGATGCACAACATGTTAGCTTTGGGGAGTTGATAGTAACTATCAGCGCTCAACTGCGACTCGTGAGGGCGCCGGCAGTGCGAAGCCGTACTCTCGGATGCACAACATGTTAGCTTTGGGGGAGTTGACAGTACCTATCAGCGCTCAACTGCGACTCGTGGGGGCGCCGGCAGTGCGAAGCCGTACTCTCGGATGCACAACATGTTAGCTTTGGGGGAGTTGATAGTACCTATCAGCGCTCAACTGCGACTCGTGGGGGCGCCGACAGTGCGAAGCCGTACTCGCGGATGCACAACATGTTAGCTTTGGGGGAGTTGATAGTAACTATCAGCGCTCAACTGCGACTCGTGAGGGCGCCGGCAGTGCGAAGCCGTACTCTCGGATGCACAACATGTTAGCTTTGGGGGAGTTGACAGTACCTATCAGCGCTCAACTGCGACTCGTGGGGGCGCCGGCAGTGCGAAGCCGTACTCTCGGATGCACAACATGTTAGCTTTGGGGGAGTTGACAGTACCTATCAGCGCTCAACTGCGACTCGTGGGGGCGCCGACAGTGCGAAGCCGTACTCGCGGATGCACAACATGTAAACCGATTGGTTTACTATTTTTTGTACACACAGTTTATAGTAACTATCATACTGAGACCCATATAGGCGAATATGAGTTTTAATGAGCTAAAATAGACCAACACAAATTTTTGCTTTAGGGGAAAGCTTCTTAGATGTCGACTAAGCGTGACTAAACAGGACGGCAGGGCTGTTTTCCACAATTTACTCAACCTTACTCGTGATTTTAAAATCACGCAAATCAAGCAAATATCATATAAACCCGCCGGAAACGATAAAAACATATCTGCAGAAGGAATTAAGTCATAGAACATTGACTGAACTGATAGATTTGACTTTATATAAATAAAAACTACTTGAGGTTGATTTGACTAGCGAGAGGATTCACTCATGGCCGGATTGAGGAAGAGGGGGGGGGGGGCTTTGAGTCATGACCCCGGGCCCTCACATAACCGTATGTACCAAAATCAACCTTTTTCGTACATTTAGGAGCTCCCGAAAACTGTCGACCCCGACCCTGGATTCGCCAAATGGCAAAATTTTTCACGGATTAATTCTTGCTGGGATCAGCAGTGTTGCTGTTTATATATGCATATGAAAACATGAAACGTTTCACTGCGAATTACAAGGTTGTGGTTTAGTTAGAATAAAACTAGAACCGAAATCGATCTACAGCATGGCACTGCTAGTAACCTAATGATTAACAATTAGAGAGAGAAACTAACCTAAGCCTATTATTTAGCCTATTATTTAAAAGCCTATTATACTGGAAAAAATCAATAAAAGTACGATAAACCGTGTTTATTCTAATTGATTGCTGGTTCGCTATTTTGAATTAAATTCGGTTATCATTTTTGTTATGTTGACTGGTAATTCAACCAAAATGATAACAATTCTAGTTATCAATATAACTGGATAATAAAGTTTGTTATTAATAAGTTATTCTGCTCTCAACTCTGTACATCTGACTGTTATTTACATAAAATGGTTATATGGCACCATGATTTGATTATAAATAGTTTTCAGTAAATGCAAGATTGTAGAAAGCGTATTGCTCTTCTCTTCTGCTCCTCAAGAAAGCGTAATTGGGTGAGTGCCTAGAGACGACGCCGTGCAATCACTCGATTCGAGTTCGAATCCCAGTGAATGGCAACATTTTTTCAATGCGTAACGAAGTCGGCAAAGAAGATTCAACTATTTTGGTCGATAAAACAGTGATGGCTGATAACTAAATAATAACTAAATTAGTTATTTGAGTAAATAACATGTATAACAAAATGTGTTATCAATTTGGTATCAGTGATAACTTAATTTGTTTTCATGTAGTTATTTCACGAATAAAATTCTGGTATCATTTTTGTTATGTTGGCTGTTAAGTCAGCCAAAATGATAACAAGTTCAGTTATCAATATGTCCGATAACCGGATAACAGAATTTGTTATCAATTAGTTATTTATTTGTGCTCGGGAAGCCTCCTTTCAAGAGGCTCGGAAGCCTCCTTTCAAGAGGCTCGGAAGCCTCCTTTCAAGAGGCTCGGAAGCCTCCTTTCAAGAGGCTCGGAAGCCTTCTTTCGAGAGGCTCGGAAGCCTCCTTTCAAGAGGCTCGGAAGCCTCCTTTCAAGAGGCTCGGAAGCCTCCTTTCAAGAGGCTCGGGCCTCCTTTCAAGAGGCTCAGAAGCCTCCTTTCAAGAGGCTCAGAAGCCTCCTTTCAAGAGGCTCAGAAGCCTCCTTTCAAGAGGCTCAGAAGCCTCCTTTCAAGAGGCTCAGAAGCCTCCTTTCAAGAGGCTCAGCCTCCTTTCAAGAGGCTCAGAGCCTCCTTTCAAGAGGCTCAGAAGCCTCCTTTCAAGAGGCTCAGAAGCCTCCTTTCAAGAGGCTCAGAAGCCTCCTTTCAAGAGGCTCAGAAGCCTCCTTTCAAGAGGCTCAGAGCCTCCTTTCAAGAGGCTCAGAAGCCTCCTTTCAAGAGGCTCAGGAAGCCTCCTTTCAAGAGGCTCGAAAGCCTCCTTTCAAGAGGCTCGGAAGCCTCCTTTCAAGAGGCTCGGAAGCCTCCTTTCAAGAGGCTCGGAAGCCTCCTTTCAAGAGGCTCGGAAGCCTCCTTTCAAGAGGCTCGGAAGCCTCCTTTTAAGAGGCTCGGAAGCCTCCTTCCAAGAGGCTCGGAAGCCTCCTTTCAAGAGGCTCGGATGCTTCATTTTAAGAGGCTCGGAAGCCTCATTTAGAGAGGCTCGGAAGCCTCATTTTAAGAGGCTCGGAAGCCTCCTTTCAAAAGGCTCGGAAGCCTTCAATAGTCAAAACATTTCCTTCAGTCAGTAATGTAAGAACTTAATTTTAATTGGGAAGTTTAAAAACGACTATTTTCATTTACAGCAAAAAAAATCATAGGGGGTACCTCAATTAATGCAAAAGTTCGAAGGGTATCTCTCAAGGAAAAGGTTGAGAACCGCTGTTTTATAACAATGAGTGTTAAACTAATTTTCTTCTCCTAATCCTAAATTGACTGTAAGGACCTGACCAGCATCGTTATTGGTCATGATTTGGAAACTCCGAAGCAAGTATACAATAAGAATAACTTTTTTGTATCCCAAGAATATTATTTAATTGGTGAGCTGTGCATATTTGCTGTTTCTCGGACAATCATGATTAGCAATTACGATGTGTACAGTTAATCAAGCTAAGATCTTCTTTGACTATTTCCGCAATATGTAAGAAACATTGAAGATTTGTGGGCATTTCTAGATCTTCGCATGGAATTTGCTGAAAGTTCTTCACTTATGATTGCATTTAGCTCATACTGACCATAACAGCTGTTCTCATATGCCAAGGACACATTGCTCTATTCGTCGAGCTGATTGTATATAAGACTATGGGTTTGTGAAATTCAATCTGAAGTACATATCTTTGTGCATTTTAGAAAGGTGCATAGGATTCTTCTAGTGAGCAAATGTATGCTATATATATATGTAGACGAAGAATAAGGAATAAGTTTTGGCTGTTACGCACTTTTCAAATATCAATTCTCTATCCGTGTATGCAAAACCACGTTGATAAGACAATATTAAGTATACTTCAGCATAATTACATTAATCTTAAGTGAACTAAAGTTTTAAACGTAATTTTAATCCGTATATGAAAAATCCCACAATTTCTATATTTTTTTATACTTTCTGATATGAAAGCGGCATAAATGCTGGGTTATTGCCTTATCGCCAATCATGTATGTGGCGAGAATGCGGTGATTCATCACAGACTGCCTCTTCTGTTATTATAACTCTATTAGTCGTAAAACAGTTATTTGACTTCGAAAAAGTGAAATCCGAATTGCGTACATAATGTAAAACCAATTTAATCAAAATTCCGCGGAAAAAAAATTGAAATTTCGTTTCGTTTCGAAGTTTCGAAAGTAAATCCATATTTCGTTTCGTTTCGATCCGAATCAACATAGACATTTTAAATTTCGTTTCGTTTCGTTTCGTTAGGAAAAAGTGTGTTATCGCATACCCTTAGTAAAAAAAGACCTGGGTGTACAGCATTTCACTCCTCGATGGGGGAGTGTAAAATTAGATTCAATGTAGACAACACTAACACATAACCAGTTCTTATTTTCTCGTGATCGGAGACCTAATGCAAGGGCCTGCCGTTTACTTAATACAATCTGTGCATATGTCGCAAATTATGGCAAACTGTACACGAAACTAATGCGAGATTGCAATAAAATGTTGCAATCTCTGGTTGGGTGTATATGCCCAATTATTATACAGTTTCTGTAAGGTTCTTATGCAGAACTGTATTAAAATCCGCCATCCGCTGGTTGGGTGTATATAATAAGGCTAACACGACAATACTTTCATGCCTAGGGTAGTTGAAAAAATTTCCAACCCGAAGATTTCCTAGACCAGACCGGAAATCGAACCTAATATTACTCAGCATTATTACATAAGTCCCCTCTTCTCAATTTTTGAGAAACACTTCTGAAAAAATTTCTTCTCTCGGAATTCTGGAAAATTCATTTCTGAAAACTCCGTCATCTGTGATTCTTTCTACAGTAACTCTGAGGAACTACTCTTCCAGAAATTCTGAAGAATTCCCACTCAAAGAATTTTGAGGAATTGCCCCTTTGAGAATTTCGGAAAATTCTTTTCTTTTTAATTCTGTGCAATTCTTTCCCCAGGAAATCTTCTTCGGGAATTCTTTGAAACTCATATTACAAGAATACAGGGTTTTCCCTGCCTCAGGAATTATGGTTCTGAGGATGCTCCCTGTTCCCCTTCAGATATTATGGAGAATTCTTCCTTTAAGGATTTTTGGGAAATTTGTACCACATTATATTGTTATTTTTCCATACAAATATATACAAATTCTTCCTCAGGAATCCTAGACTGCAGCATACCTTCTCACCTCAATTCAGTTTTCACCTCAATTTCCATTTTCTTGAATTTTCTGGAAATCTTCCACCCAGATATTTCGGAGAAAATCTTCTTCGGGAATTCTGGGAGCTTGATATACAAGAATTGTGGTATATTCCTGCTTTAGACTTTTAAGAAGAATTTCTCCTTCAGAAACTCGGGGAATTTCATCCTACAAGAATTCCTTCTACAGAAATTCTCCTGAATACTCATTCAGAAGTTTTTGAGAATGGCCTCTCCAGAAGATCATGACAAACCTTCTCGCTCGAATTTTGAGAAATCCCTTACCTAGAAATTAAAATAAATTTCTCCTTCAGGAATTTGAAAAAAAAAATATATCCCCTTATGTTCCTGGCGAATTACTCACGCCGTAGGCCGGATAACTGTTTTCTTTGATAACTCTGGGGAATTACTCCCACACGAATCATGAAGAAATATTCTCCTATGAATAATAAGAAATTTCTCCGACACGACTTCTAAAAGTTCCTTACACAAGAATTATTGTGAAACTCTTATCCAAGAATTCTAGGGTGTTTTATTCTCAAAAAAATTTAACTTACTAAAAGAATTCCTTTTCTAGAAGTTTTATGCATTCCCTTATCCAGAAGTTCTGAGGAATGAATAATACGTGTTTTAGATTTTCTGGATAAGGAACACCTGGAAAAGTTCCAGACAATTTCTGAAGGATTCTCACGTATGCCCTGCTGGAATTCTCTCATCTAATATTTTTGGTTGGCATTACATCTAGACTCACCATTTATGCATTCCTCTGGGTAGCAAAATAAAATTTCCATGGAGATTTAGAAATTTTCCCTTAATAACAAATTAGGAAATTTCCAATAAAGAAATCCTGGCATAAAAAGTTTTCACCAATAATGCAACAATTGAAAACTTTATGGAAATTTTGTGTTTTTTTAATTTGCGGAACACTTTGATTTCTTAATACTTTGTGGATATTTTAGAGGCCGTCCAGAAACCACGTGGTCATATTTTTAAAGATTTTCAACCCCCCCTCCCCCCATGTGGCTTATCGTGGTCATTTGGCAGACCCCCCCTCCCCCCCACTATGACCACGTGGTTTTTTCAAAAACCAAAAAAAAAAAAACTTATATAACTAAAACATATGGTTAACCCGATCAATTTTCAAGATGGCAGGCCTGGTAGCGGGTCACTTTTTAGTGACTTGGTCACTTTTTTCAAGCAAGTCACTAAAAAGTCTCTTTTTTCGACCTCAAGTCACTAAAGTCACTTTTTCTCGCAAAAAGTCACTATTTTCAACTATTTTGAAACTATTCACTATTTTTTTTAAAAAAGCTTTATGTATCCGTCGGATGATGCTTTGTTCATGGCGGAAATGAAATTACGGATCTTGGAAAAATTATCGCTCTGAAACTTCGCCAGCCATTTAACTCGCTGCTCTTATTGGTATTTCACCAGTAGCTAATTGAAGGTGTTTTACGTCACAATTTATAAATTGGTATACAGTCATGCAAGCAGGAGACCTGCCGATTTCGATTTTTTTAAACGCAAACTTTATACAGTAGGGGAAGGTGCGGAGACTTGATTCCTTGGGAGACTTGATTCTCCCCTGTTTTACCGAGAACTAAAGTAGTATTGTTATAGCGTATTTTTATAATAGATCCTCTAGACAAATGATCGTTATGTGACGAGTTTTTTTTTTGAATGACAACCTCATTTACTCTATTATTTACTGTGTTGAACAACTTCTCCCAATAATGACCAAATGTCATAATTTTTTCATAGCATAAATCCATAAATATGCCAAATGATCTTCACTGATAGAAATGCCAACATTCTATCACAATTTCAGGATATTTGGATTTTGAGTTGTTGCCGCAATATGAGGAGACTTGATCCCTCATTAGTCCTTACAAAAATTGGCGAAAAAATTCATGAAAATATAAATTGTTCTCAAGCGGCTATTTTTTTGTAGATTTGACAGATGTAATGAAGGGTTTGATCTAAAAAAATATTTATTGAGTAGATATCATAGAAAGGAGATCTAGTCTCCCCATTTTTAAAGATTGTATGCTCTGTCGAATTCTATAGCAAAATCGTTCATGAATACGCACAGCAAGTCGGAAAATCTGCGTATTTTAGAGAAAAAATATTTAAAAGCTCAGAGATTATGGGCCTGCATAATAAGCAGGAGGTCTAGCGTTCAATCCCAGACTCGTTGTACATGAATCATCTTTTTGTTTCGTTTTCTACCAAAACAATCCGTACTGTTGTTTCTTTCGCACTAAAGATTCCAAAAACTTCCGTGACACCTATGACAAATCGTAGAGTTCTTTGCATCTTTCTTAAGTAGGTGTTCGGCTAAACCAGTGATCGTAATTTTCACTCATTCTCACGACACGAGAAGAGAATGCTCATTCACGCAGATTTTCGTCGAGAAATCATTTTTCGGGGAAGAAAAACAGGTCTTATGAGTGATAGCCATGTTTCGCTCACTTCCAGTGCCGTTAATATTTGATTTGCTCACAAGACTACTCATAGTTTTTGATAGTCCTGCTTTTGAATGATATTGAGTAAAATTTCCGTGGGTTTAAAAGAGTTCCAGAGTTTGTAGAAATAGATAACAAATTTATCAAACTTGTATACAAGTGTGAAAAAACAGATTCGGATAGGCAGCCCCACAGAGAAGTGATGATTTTCGCTTTGTTCTCGCTCATCTTGTGTTGCGGACCTCACTGCTGTGTAGAACAAGTTGAAATGCATCATCAGAACCAGTGCTTCCCGCGTTTAGAGCTTTTTGAAAGGAATTTATTATGAGGTTCTGAGTTCGTTCTAAGAGAAAAGAGTGGTGAGTGAAAGATGTTTTCCGCCACAAATTACGAAAAAAAAGTTTCAACTTCGACCCAAAAACGCTTGATTTCGTCTCATCGAACTTGGAACTGAAACTAAAAGTCACTATTTGGTCACTTTTTTCGCAACTGAAAGTCACTATTTGGTCCCTTTTTTCGTCAGCTCTGGTCACTAAAGTCACTATTTTGAGCGCCATCCGTCGCTACCAGCCGATGGACAAAACCAGGAATTACAACTGATTCAAAATCAAACTAAACCCAGCATAGAAATTATAAATTTTCATGAATTCTAACATTTTGTTGATGTTATCATGTTGTAATCTCTATCAGGTATCAGGATATCTAGAACTCGCACACCTTCCATGCATCACGATACAAAAAAATGTGGACTCGCGAATATGTTATAAAAATTTCTGGAAAAATTTCTAATGGCTTAGTAACTTTCCAAATTATCCCTATATTTTTTAATTTTTTGGCATTAAATGCTAGTTTTCATTTTATATCTACAGTCTTTAATATCTTTTGGTTCCTTTTGGTATTCTAGAATTTATTGTTATATTTTGGTATTGAACCCTTTCAAGACGATTTTTTTACATGGATTTAACGTACATATTTAGGGTTTTCCACTCGATCTTGCCAAAACTAGTATAGTAAGAACTGAAAAGTCGTATTTTTTTTTCGGGTGTCATAGGCCAAACTGCCAAGAAACAAAATGTCCTAAGTTGAGAATATATCCACAAATATCTATGAAATCATGAGCCGATGCGATTTCATTTATAACTTTCACAATCTACAATAGATCTTCCATGAGTCGATGTTCTAAGATACGATATCGTCTGAAGTAGAAACCCTGCTTAAAAAATTAAAAAAAAATTTCCATAACAATTAGGAAATTTCCAATAAAGAAATCATGGAATGAACAATAAAAAAATATTAAATTTTCTACAAATATGTAATGCAAAATTTTCATAAACAATTAA
This sequence comes from Armigeres subalbatus, assembly GCF_024139115.2. NCBI lineage: Eukaryota > Metazoa > Arthropoda > Insecta > Diptera > Culicidae > Armigeres > Armigeres subalbatus. The sequence continues at coordinate 18,164 of NW_026942904.1, read as the reverse complement.
GAATTTTCCACAAAACAAAAATAAATTAACACTTTTAAAATCAAAAATTGCAATTATGAAAGAAGAACTTTCCTTAAAGAAATCGAAATGTTTCACGGAAAAAAATACAATTATTCCATAAATAAATCAGTATTAGCAATAAATAATTGCAAAATTTTCCACAAAATAAATATTTTTTTTTACCAAAAATTTAATTCCACGAAAAAATCAATAAAGAGCATTAAAAAAAGGAAATTTTCCATTGAAGAATACAAAATAATATATAAATTGAGCATTTTTCCATAGAGTACCTCTTCTTTAGAAGCGTTTGAAGTTCATGGAAAATGTTATCAATTTGATTGCTTTTTAGTATTTTCTCAATGTAAATTTTCTTATTTTTTCATTGCTCTTCATTGATGTGAAAGAAACCCAGCATTGCCCAGGTGTTGCAAATGTCACAATGAACTATTTGCAGCACCGCACTCTAGATCAATTTCCGTGCGTTTGTTTTGTTTTCCTCAACAGCTGACCCAAAATTGTATTTTATTGACTTTTTACATTTCCCCGTTGAATTCACCAACTTTTTGTATATACAAACCTTGCGGATCCCAAAACGAATCGATTAGGGAAAAATCTCGCATATCGGTCAACCCGATCGCTAGTTAAATCGTCAGGAAGGAAATCTTAAATCATTTTTATTATATAGATTTTGTGGAAAAAAATATTTTTTGAGGAAAAGAATATTTTTTTTTCTGGAAACATTTGTAATTGTTTATTGCTAATATTGATTTATTCATGAGAATTTTGTTATTTTTTTCGTGGAACATTTTGATTTCTATATGAAAAATTCTTATTTTATAATTGCAATTTTTGCTTTTACAAGTGTTAATTTATTATTGTTTTGTGGAAAATTTTCAACTGTTTACTGTTTTGCATAGAAATTCTATATCTATTTAATCCTCATGCCCTGATTTCTTTATTGTTAATTTATTTTATTGTGTAAAATTTCTACTTTTTTTTATTAAATAGATTTTTAGTCCAGAGCTGGCTCATCTCTCAAAATTTCTAATTCTCCATTGAAATTCTATTTTAATAGAGACTCGTGTAAGCCAATGATGTCATAATAAACATATTTTCTCAGATACTCTGATGGTTCTTTCGAATAATTTTCCAAGGAACTTCAATTCCACATATCGAATATGCTTTAGTCAATGGTCCTTTCATAAGCGACTCATAGAGTAATGAATGTATTATAGACCAATTATTATTTTGAAGTTCGGATAATTCGATTTATCCAATTAACCAACATATGAATGATGTATGATATAATATCCCAGTAGGTCCATTGGGTTGATATGACTTCAATTATTATTTATACAAGCTACTACAGACTTTTTAGGTTATACAAAACGTCCTGGAAGTCGTAATTTGAACTACTTAATCATTCAAGTCCGTGAACCCAGTGCTTCTAAGGCCCTATAAAAAAGTTTGCGAACAAACCTCATTGTCATTGTGCAACTTGATGTTGACTCAAGATAATTTTGGGTACCTTGTCTCTTGGATCTCATGTTAATGGAAATTAGGATCATATGCTTATTGCATCGGATTGGGTATATACCGATGATGAAGACATTGCATGCAAATGTCTTGATTGATCTGGTAGATATCGTGGGCTGAACTTGAGAACGTTTTGGAGTACCTTGAGCATCTCGTATTTCAGAATATTAATCACTGGCTTAACGTTCAGGATGACCCATCTTATCTGAGTATTCAGAATGATGAAACAATGTGGTTTACGATTCAAACATTTCAACTTCATTTGCATGCTCTTAGAATCGAAATCTTCCCAAGGTCTCGGATATCTGAGTTTTCAGGGTCAGTCAAATTTGAGCTCCCATATTTTTTCTGAAAAGCCAATATCTAGATGAACAATTGAGATGAGCTGAAGAAAATGGTGGCCTAGCTCTCTTTTGTGATTTTATAGACAATCTAAAACGCTGGGCATATATGACCCATCCGTCCTGAAAGGGTTGAGATTTGTTTTGGAATTGAATTTCAATCGTTATTATAACACTATTATTTAACCTAGATTGTTTTAGGGATTGGAGTGTTTTTTTCTGGAACACTGAATTTTTTTTCTATAGCGAAGGAATATCCTTAGTTCTAAGACTTTTATGAATTTAGAAAGCATTTTTATTAATTAGAATTTCATGTTGATTTTTTAAATGCATTATTAAATTTTTCGATCAATTATCCTAATTGTTCAATATCATAAAAACTAGGCTTCTTAAGCCTAAATTATTGCCTACATTTGTTGTTGGATTAATTTTAAATTCCAAGATCTTCTGAATTTTCAAGAATAATTATTCTGGAGTTACAAGGGATACCCTTCAGAATGTTGACAAGAAAATCTTCGGAGTCTCAACGGAAAAACGACATTTTATCCGAAATTGTGTGGAAGAGTTCCCAAAAATGTTCGGTAGAAATTTTGAAGAACTAGAAGAATCCGTAGAAAGATCCGAAATGCATATTTACGATGAAAATTTCAATAAACATCAAATTCCGAAGAACTCCCAGTGTAAATTAGAAAAAAATTCCAGCTGACTTTTTTTACAGAATTTCTAAAATTTATTTTCAAAATCCTGGGCAACATTAATGAATCTGCAAAGGAAATTCTTCTAAATTTCCAATGGAAATTTTTTGACGTAGAATACGTCTTACGGGAAATATAGGGGGGGGGTCATTCTGCAGAATCAAATTTAAGGCCGTCACGAAAAGTGGTCAGGAGGTATGAACTAATAACTCATTTTGATGAATTTTGCCTTTTTCGTATACAAAGTATACGTAAAGGCTATATGTTCGCTCCAAAAACGAACTTTTGATAGGAGTCCCGGAGACCCATAGTGTTATATACCGATCGACTCAGCTCGACGAATTGAAGTGATGTCTGTGTGTATGTGTGTGTGTATGTGTGTGTGTGTATGTGTGTGTGTATGTGTGTGTATGTGTGTGCGCAAAATAATCTCACTCATTTTTCAGGCACTTATCATTAACCGATTTGCTCGCAACAAGTTGCATTCGACGCGGAATCTTGTCCCATTGTTTCGTATTGAAAATTGGCCGAATCGGACTATGGGCTTTTAGACACTTACTCTTAGCTGATTTACTCGCAACAAGTTTCATTCAACGCAGAATCATGTCCCATTGTTTCGTATTGAAAATTGGACAGATCGGACTATGGGTTTCGAAGTTATGGCCAAAATCCACTTTCTCACATGAGAAACACGTACAAAATTTTCACTCATTTTTCAGGCACTTATCCTTAACCGATTTGCTCGCAACAAGTTGCATTCGACGCGGAATCTTGTCCCATTGTTTCGTATTGAAAATTGTCCCAATCGGACTATGGGCTTCGGAATTATGGCCAAAATATATTTTTTATAAGGAAAATTCTCACTCACTTTTTAGGCACTTACTCTTAGCTGATTTACTCGCAACAAGTTTCATTCGACGTAGATTCGACGTTTCAATTGTTTCGTATTGAAATTTGGTCCAATCGGACTATATGGGTTTCGAAGTTAGTTCAGTGCGTGTTGGCTCTTGTTTCGGACGGCAGAACGATCGCGCGATTCACCGAAATTTTGTGTTTTGTTTTGTTTTTCCTTAGGACGGTTTGTAAGCAAATTGATGAATATATTTTATTATTTTTACAGCATATACTGTTATTGACAAACGCTCTAAATTTTCGAATAGAGCTCCCTATTATTCACCTTTCCCACTAACACAAATTTTCCTTCCCGAGACATCTATGAAGGTAGTGTGGGTTCCCTGCATCTTCACTAGTAGATGTTGAACTAACATTCCTTCCCTTCCTTCAATGATTGTAAGGACGTGGCCAGGTATACAACTGCTACTGTATAGGAAACCTAACTAGTAGAGCATAATAGAAACTGAACACAGTTTTAACATATTGTGATATTTATAACTTATTTTGATACAATTTTGTTCTAAGTAGCATTATCTTTCAAATGTTGTAACAGGATTTTATCATAATATGATTCAAAAAAACAGTTTAACGCCGAATTGCCCAACAGTAGGCAATTAAAATAGATGTAGTAAAGTCCTCCAGCCATAGATATCACAATGCTGATATAATTTGAAAAGATTGCCTTTATTGCAATGTTGTTAGTTTCATGTTCTCGAAAAATATTCTTGTACATATAAAAACAAAAATTTCTGATTGTTGATCTCAATCTGGAGACCTATCACGACCTGTAAAAAATTCCAACTGCACATAAACAATATATTTGTATCTGATTCTGTTATAAATTTTTATCAAAATTAGTTATTTTTATGATAAAAATGTAACAAAATTTGATAGTTTTTTGTTTCCAGTAGTGTAATTTTTGATAGAAATTTAGATATTTTAACAACATCCTGCACCATGTTTCTAACAAATTTTGTTATAAAAATTTAGCATAACATAATAACATAGGTTGATATAATTTTGATATGACCTTCTAGTCGGGAAAGGTACAAATCCCAAGTACCAATTTGTGACAATATACAGTAGATTGCTCAATTGAGCATTGCATAGTCACCCACGATTTGTACAATCACATATGCTATGCTATGCTAATCGGACTATGGGTTTCGAAGTTATGGCCAAAATACATTTTTCAAAATCTCACTCATTTTAGTCACATATGTACCCTCAGCCGATTTGCTTGCAAGAAGTTGCATTCGATGCAGAATCCGGTCCCATTGTTTTCTGTTGAAAATTGGCCGGATCGGACTATAGGCTCAGAAGTTATGGTCAAAATACTTTTTTTTCACCAAAAGTGCGTAGAAATTACTCACTCGAATGAAACGAGAAAGGCACCATCACCGCTAGGTGGATTAATCTGGGTTTTTTATCAATCGATCGACAAACTGTTTAAGATTTTGCACAATCATTAGAAACAATTAAATAAAGGCGCTAAACTATTGAAAAATTGAATATCGTCAGGAACTGTTGAAAACTTGTTATACACAGTTCATTGCCTACATTTCGTAAAAACATGAACTCTCATTGTACATTTTGTAAAAACATGAACAATTTTCAAAATTGTAGTTGCAGTCCGCTGATGCAAAAGTGTCGGCGGCGTGATGCCAAAAACCATCTGCGGCGGTGGCGTGGCGCGGCGAAATTTTTTAAAAATATTTTTCCATTTTTCCTTTCCAAATTTTTTTTGTGGAAATTAAGACTGAATCGCAACCTGTTTTTCGTTATTTTTTTTATGGAAATAGGATCAAAGGCTAAAATGGCGTTGCGACTGACGCTACGTTACCGGTTTTTCCCGATGCACACCTACGTCTTTTTAACGCTGAGTTGAAAATACGCTACGTGGGCATCGTCTCGCTTTGCGTTTAATGATTAAATCATTAAATTTTAATGCTTTGTATTTTTTAAACCGCTATTGTTATTCACCAAAAGTTTTACGTGTAAAAAAAAACCACGTGGTTGGAGAGCAACACCCCCCTCCCCCCATGTGGCTTATCGTGGTCATTTTCCAAACCCCCCTCCCCCCATATATGACCACGTGGTTTCTGGACGGCCCCTTATATTTATTCATTGATCATACCCTTATTACTTTATTTAGGGGTAGTTTTTAACACGGTGTTCGATCACGAACTGTGCTTATCGACGTAGCTGCTGTTGAAGCCTAATAGTGCAGCGTGTGTGCGCCTTTTATTTTGTGTCACTTTTGTTATTCACTGTTCTCGCGCCAACTGCTTGCGTTATGTGCATAGCAGTTGGCGCGCTCTGTAAGTCCAATTAGAATTTAAATTTGAATGTTTGTGCACACGTCCCCAATAGTTGTAACATTATTATATAATTGTCCTGCTGTACTAAGAGTCGCCTATAAAAGGCTACTCCTTAAACCATGTGATTTACAGTTTTCGTTATCGTAACCTCCGAGCTGGCACGCTGCCTCTTGGAGGTGATAAATCAGTAGTAAAAGTAATCAACAGTTGTACTGGATACTGTAAAGTTAACACAACGTAGGGTCGTCCCACCCTGGACGAAACACACGGTTATAGTCATAGGCATAGGGAAGTACCAAAAAAAAAATTACCCGTATCCGCCAGGCTAAAAGTAGCCTCACACATCGGGAATCTTGTTCGCGAAATTTTTCCCCATGCCTTTTTACATATACGATGTTTTCGGGATTTGGGCACAGAAAATCAGAATCCCGGCCCCATTTAAAATGCACGGGGACCAAAAACTGGTGGAAAATTTTCTCGAGATGTAAGGTAGGCTTAAGGAAGTCATCGTTCAAATTTTTGCAGACGTTCTAACTAGCAATTACACACTCTCCACACACGAACTATTGAAGAATTCATGAAAATCAAGAAGAATTTCTGGAGAAATCACTGGAGGAGATCGTAAAGGAAGTCCTGAAGAAAGTTTGAAAGAATTTTTAAGGAACCTTAGGTGACTCTTCTCATTGTATTCCTGAAGGAGTACTTTGCAGCGTATGTACAATATAAATTATACTTATTGCGATTAGAGCACGAGAAAAGCAAATATTTAACGAAGGTATTTTTCACACACCGACGAAATGCTTAAACGATAATTTTGAACCGCGCCGATACGAGCCGCCGAAAGCAACCACGGCGTGGCGCCGGATAAGCCACCGCCGCCGTAAGAAAATTACGTTCACGCCGCCGCCGGCTCAAAATAGATCGGCGCACAGGTCTACGGGAAGCTTACAAGATTGATAAAAGCCAGTGCAAAACTGTTTGAATATTCAGGGTGAAAGCTTCAGTTCCCTCGAATCCCGTCAAGAATTACGACAAGGTGATGAACTTTTGTGTCTAGAATATTACGCTAAAATGTGTTGTGCAGAGAACCGGGTTTAACATGCGGGGTATGATTTTCGACAGATCCAGTAAATTTTCTTGATTCGCGGTTGATATGGACATATGGTCGAACACCCGCCTTAGATCCTTGCTAATGGATGATAATAATAACCTACTGGCGGGGGTTGGATCATTGAGCATAAAGTCGATTGTCACAGCGCCACTTGGCATAAGGTCATTTGGCATAAAGGTAATTTAGCATGACGGGCACTTGGCATAATTTGGAACTGTTAAAAGGAAAGGCTTATTTGATATATTTTTTCACATAGTTAGAGTAAAATATGTTCTGATAAATTAAGACTGATGTCCTTTTTTCGCAGTACTACTTCCGAAAAAATCACCGGACTAACACCTACTCTTGAAAATGGATCAATCCAAGATTGTCTCAATCCGGGAAAAAGCCTACTTTCAAAGAAGGAATCGCATCCACCAATACCTTACCCAGACCAACGCCCGGGATTAAGCTCACCACCTTATTTAATGAAGAGATCACATCCACCATTGCCTTAATCCGCTTTCATATAAAGAAGAGATCACATCCACAATTATCGTATTCCAAGGAAACGCCTATTTTTGAAGAAGGGATAATATCCACAATTTCAAAGAAGGGATCATATCCACCATTGCCCTAATTGCCTTAACCTTCCTAATCTGCTGGTGGGAGCATAATTGTTTGCTTTGATTCCCTATACACATAGGACAATTATGCGTCCACTGGCAGTAATGCATTAGAAAAAAGTTACACATTGTGCATTGGCAGATTTCATCACGATCACAAAAACTAAAATTTCAACCGATTTTCAATCTATGGGCACCAAACGAAAGCTGTAGGTTCCTAGAACAAGCTCATGGGGTGATTCATCTAAATTGACCTCTCTAGTCCCTGGGGAACCTGTACTAAAAAGGTACTGTTTGAGCTTCTCAATTTGGCACCAAATTTTCGAGTTTCGTGTTATGAACATAAAATTGCTTGCAAACATGTGCTCTGATAATCCCAACTGTATTTGCTATCTTGTATATGCCATTTCTGGGCAAATTTATCCCTCTATCGAACATCGGAGAGCCCTTTGGAAGATCCGGAATTTCCGTAAAAGTGGCCAATTCTAAAAGTTAATCCCAGAGCTTCGCGATTGTTTCGTACTCATTCATTCTGGCAAATTGTGGGTGCAATCAATAGTTAAAGCCTTCTGTGACCTACAAATGTTCTAGAAACGGTCCTCCGGAAGATCTGGAAAATTCGTAAAAGTGGCCAATTCCAAAAGTTTACCTCAGAGCTTCGCAATTTTTTGGTAAACATTCATTCTGGCAATGTGTGTGCAATAAATACTGAAGTCTTCAGTGCCCTACAAATGCCCCAGAAACGGTCATCCGGATATTCCCAAAACGGTGCTTCGGAAGATCAAATCAGAAAATACCTAATTCTTAACAAAAATGCTTGACGTTTATTTGTTTTTAAGAACTTCGGTGAGTGCCAGTATTGTTTAATAAATCAAAGCCTACATTGATTGAAATATGAAAATATTTTCTACCTCTTGAATGTCAAATCGAGGGTAACTCACGCCGCCATTATCGAGCGCAAAATACTGGATATATTCCCGTCGGAATCTCTAATGAATAATATTCTATCGGAATCTCCAATGGATTCCCGTCATAATCTCTAATGGAATCTCGTCGTTTGATGGATTCCCATCAAAACCTCAATGCATTCCCGTCGGAATCCCTAATGAATTCCCAAACGCCAAAGGATTCCCGTCGGAATCCCTAGAACATTCCCGTCAGAATCTCTAATGGATTCTCGTCGAAATTTCCAATGGATACCCGTCATAATACCTAATGGATTCTTGTCAGAATCCCCAATGGATTCCCGTCATAATCCTTAATATATTGCCATCGGAATCCTGTCGGGATCCCTATTGTATTTTGGTTGGAATCCCAATAAATTCCCGTCAGAATCAGAATTATCACCGCGTATGGATCACCACAATTCCATACAATTTAGTCGGAGCCGATCACCGTTGTACAGTATGAATCTCTATGATATCATAATTGCTACCGGGAAGAGGACGGTATCTTGATGATTCGCAGCTGCACCATCACCTCTAAACATCGGATGATACAAAACCTTGTACAAAACGCTGTTTCTCGGAGGTAACTCCGGTTCCATGAAGACGTAGGTGCTGGAGACATTTCATCTGATAACTAAAGTTCTGTTTGACATCTGATCTGTTCTCCGGGTTGACCGAATCGTAAACCGGATCCAAGTGTCTCCGCTGTTAACTTCGCTTCCATCGCCGGAACTGCTGCGGTTGCCACAGTAGCACCGGAATCCACCGAAATTAGATTCAGATTTCAACTGTCATCCGGTTTATAGGAATAGTTTTTGGCCGCAGAACTACTTCCCTGCACCGGTGCCGCGGTAATTCCGGATCAGTTTTGTAAAAATCCTTGTGAGTTTTAAATCAAAACTTTGACATTCTCGGAATAAAAACAAACAACCTTCTTCTTTGTTGTTTTTTTGTTGTTTTGAAAAATTTGGAACCGACTGCGGATTCTGGTCCAAAACTGCGAAAAAATGAAACAAAAGAGTATGACAGTTTCAATTTTTTGAAACCAAACTGTTCGAAAAATAAATTTAGACCGCTCGGGTGAAAATGGGAAATTTAGATTTGGTCTATTTAACTGTCAAAATTTAGAATAGAACGCCACCAGTGAAAACGTCCTTAGAATTGACCAATTTTACGGAGGTTTCGGATCTTCCAGAGGGCTTTCCGATTTGAGTTTTTGTGATTGTGGTGCCTCTCCTAGATGTCGCATGAAGCTGATTTTCTTAGGGAATCTTAGTTTCCGAAAGTTAGGAAAAGTCAGAATTTTTCAGATTTTTATCTCGTTGCGTTACAAAGTTACAGCGGTGTTTTGGGTGTGCTTAGGTCGAAATGGACCCCAATGGTCTAGGAAGGTTAATGAGTAGTGATTGGACATTAACCGCCACATTACTTTAATATAGTTTCTGCTAATGCACAATCCCTTGAACAAAGGCTGCTTCGATACCTGTGGGAGAATGGAATGAAACCATCTGCCAAAATCTACTTAAGGGGCCATCCACAAAGTACGTCACGCTCCTAGGGGGGAGGGGGGTTTAGAGCAGCGTGACGACTCATACAAAAAATGTAGTGTTTTAATACAAAAAGTGTGACGAAGGGGGGAGGGGGGGTTGAAAATCGCCAATTTTTGCGTGACGTACTTTATGGATCTTCCCTAAGGTAACTCCTAACAGAATCCAAGTTTCAAAGTGCTCGCGTTTTCGGGGGCACACCACTCGATACGGAGGCGGAGGACAACTGTCATTTTTGTTGATTCAGCTTTGCTACGTCGCAGCATGCGTGAAAAAATAAAAATGACAATTGTGCGTTGTAGGGGGGTTCCGTAGCGTAGTTGGCTACACGTTCGCCTTACAAGCGGATGGTCATGGGTTCGATTCCCAGCCCTTCCACCAAACCCTCGTCAGTTGCCGGATCCGCAGCCCATACGGTGGTGTTTTAGGGTACGCGCCTGATGACAACTGACAACTTGTTCTTCTCGGAGGCATTCCTCCAACGTTACCCGGATAAATGGCAATCGAACAATACAACGATCATTGGATACACGACATGGACAAACGGACACAATGGACACACGATGAGATGGACTGGCAACGACAACGATAATGAGTAGTAGAAATCTAAAAATAGACTCTGTGTGGATTCTGTACAGCAGAATATCACAGTAGATCTCGGCACAGTAGCGGTTAAGTAACACAGAGTGCCTGTACAAATAAAGAAAGGAATAAAAAAAAAGTTGTGCGTTGCTTCCGTATCGAGTGGTGTGCACCTGAAAACGCGATGTATATTTCCCTCAGGAAATACGGTGAGTGCTGTACCGGCCTAATTGAACGAATAGTCTTAAGGAAGCTGAGACTATGCCCAATACTATTTCAGAGATGACGAATAACGAGTTTGGTCAATATTTCTACAGATGTCATATGTTTTACAAACCGTTCTGAAGTTCAGAAGCTCGGTCTACCAGGTCAGTTACGCTTGGCACAAAACCAATAACATGTCAAGCATCAAGGATCTCATGGTGTCCATACATGTCCCTAGAGACCATGCGCTTGATCTACGATTTATATTTGTCCAAACCAGACGTTCTTAGTTCTCCAAATCATTCTGAAGTTCAGACTAACTGGTCTACTAAGTAAACTGTGCTCTATATAAAGCCAATAGCAAGCCCATGACGTCCATACCGGCCCTTAGAGACCATTCGCATGATTCACGATTCAGATGTGTCCAAACTGGATGTTCTAAGCTCTCCTAATCATTCTGGACTTCATACCAATTGGTCTAGTAAGTCAACTGGTCTCGATACAAAGCCAATATCAACCCCATGTTGTTCACACAGACTCATAAAAGCCATATACATGATTTACGATTTAGATATATACAAGTCGGATGTTTGAAGTTCCCCAATCCATTCTAGAGTTAAACCAATTGATCTTCCAAGTCAACTGGGCTCGATTAGCAATCCATGATTTCTGTACAGCCCCTTAAAGGCCATGTAGATAATTTACGATATGTTTGAATCGGATATTTTGAGTTCTCCAAATCAATCTGGAGTTCAGACCAAATGATTTACAAATACAACTGGACTCAGTGCAAAACCAACAGGCCATTAGAAGACATGCGATTCAAGTTTTAGACATGTACCAATGCGATGATCTTAATTCACAAAATTATGCTGGAGTTCAAACCAATTTGTCTACTAAGTCAGCGGTTCTCAACCTGGGGTACATGTACCCCTGGGGGTACCTTCGCTGGCCCAAGGGGGTACCTCGAACAAAAGTGTGTAATGGCGGATGTATTACAATTCCAATGAAAACTTATTCAAAAAAAAATTCTTATTCCAAAACTTTGTATTATACATAATATGCATGGCGGTCAGTAGTTCAAAGACTTTTGAATCCTATTTACCCCAAGCAGAGCAGTGTATGAAGAGCTGTGGGACAAAAGATCATAAGGACAAAACGTCGAATGAACAAATTTTGAAAATCTTCAGTGCAATCTACCTGATTGAGAAAAATATTGAATAATATGTTTTCGAACTAAAATAAAAAATTAAAGGTTCTGAAGCATCCAGTTGAGAGACATGAAGTATTTTTTTCCGAAAAGCTTGGCTTCGTTGCAAGAAGCTTGGAAGCGTCCTTTCAAAAGGCTCATTCTCTTAAGCGAAGCAAATCTTAAGCCTTCTTAAAAGAGCATTGAAATTCAAAAAGCTCGGAAGGATCCTGCCAATAATCTCAGAAACCTTCTGCTCGGAAGCCTCTTTTCAAGAATACTTCGGAATACATCTTTCCAGGGGCTTGGAAGCCTATTTTTACGAGACTTGGAAGGCTAGTTTGAAAAAGCTCGGAAACCTCTTTCAAATATACTATATTAACAATATGATTCACTCTCACGAAATTTTGGCGACACCGCATGTGGCGCCATCCCGCCCAAAAGGATCGATACACGCTGAAACGAAACTACCCAAAATATGAGGATCGGTAAACACACACACTTCAAAATGTCATCACAACAAAAAAATAGGGATGTCTTATGTTTTTTGTGCACATAATCGATTAAAGTTAATCGAATACCAACGGAAAATCAAATGTTGTAGCAAAATTGTGGTAGACATTTTTTTACTAATATGTATAACAAATTTATGCATTCACATCTCGTTTTATACTCGCTCTCTGTTCTCACACTTTTTTGCCGGTTTTCATCTTACATTGGCTCAATTCTGCAGCTCGTTTGGCTGCCATATATTTTTAATGTTTTGTTGTTTTAATTTTAAAAATATTTAGAGACATCAAATAATACGGTTCTTCGGGAAATTTGACAATAAAAAAGTCAAAGAATAGACTCAGAGAAAAAAAAAGGTTATACACAAGGACGGAAATCTTCGTTTTACTATCAGTTGCATAGACGTTTTGATCAGACGCTCGACAATGCAGGCACGAATATCTCGCAACATGCTGTCAAACTTCCATACCAAATTATCCGCCCGGTCCTTAATAGCCGATTGATAATCGAACGTAAAAAATGACCAGGGTTGAAATGAATATTTGGAATTGCGGTTGATAGTCGAATGACATTTTATCTGCACGGCTTATCATCCGTTTATCAACTCCCGATGAACATTTTGGTTAACTTTGACAAGCTAAGAAAAAACTAAGCTAAGCTTTCGGGTTCATGAAACTAACGAGGCTAGATCTAAAACGCAATATGAAAATTCGAAATTTGGTTGACTGCAAACTAGCTATTCAGTTTGCAGTCAACCAAATTGATCACACGGTTTAAACATATACGAACGTAGAAAATAATTCAAGTACTTCTGGGCGGAATTCGTTAATGAATCAAATTGATTTTTATAGAGGGCAACCGGTTTTGGCCACCTTAGTGCCTAACATGACCAATCCTGAAAAAGCATTTTTTCCAAAAAAAAATCGATCAGTTTGAACAGTTAAGAAGCAAAGCCCTCCAAATTGCTTTAATTGCAGTAAATAATGCAATATGTAAATGAAACTAAGTTTGGCCACCGAGTCCATATGATTTCTTTTAAGGCCGATACAAATATTCAAGGACTATTTTTCCCCCCCCTTCCCTCGGATTTTTTTTGCCAAAAATCGAATTTTGCAACGAGTTGCACACGCTATTTTTTGCAATAACGAAAAATGGGCTTAAATTTGATACATCTGTTCCAAAATGGTACAATTTTATTCACTTAACAAGACCAATCTTGCCAAAAAATCACGTTGCTGCAGAAAACAAACAGATTCCATGTTATCGTGCCCCATTGTGTGCTCGACAGACCATAAGGCGATAGATAAACCTGCCTTTGGAGAATTTTATGTCATGTCCATCAAATTATTTCATTTATTACGTGACACAAAGAATACACTATTTGAACACTCGCCCAGGCCAATTCAGCTAAATGTGGTCATGTAATTATTGTTCTAATGCTGGTTTTCCATTATAGCACCCAAAAGAGTGCTTTAATGAATTTTTTGCAATTCCTAATCATAATACCTGGTTTACAGTTGTCATTTGAGTGATAAAACGGCCTACTTTTCCATACCAACAGAATGGGTGCTTTAATGACCATTATGCAACTCAAATGGGTTGCATAATATTCATTATAGCACTCATTTGGGTGCTATAATGAAAAACCTACATTGGGACAGTAGTTACATGACTACATTTAGCTGAATTAGTTTGGGTGAGTGTTTAAATAGTGAACTCTAAGCGTCTTGTAATAAATGAAATGGTTTGTTGGACATAACATCACAATTTTCCAAAGGCAATTGCATCCATCGCTTCATAGCTTTTCAAGCTATGCAATTTGGCACGATAAGATGAAATCTTATTGTTCTCTGCCGCAACATAATTTATTGGCATGAATGATCATGTGGAGTAAATTCGATTGTACAATTTTGGTTTAGATTTATCATATTAAAGCCAATTTTTCGTCATTGCAAAAAATTGCGTGTGCAACTCGTTGCAAAACTCGATTTCTTCAGCACTCGTAGTATTTATCCAACTCGGCAAGCCTCGTTGGATAAACGTACAACTCGTGCTGAAAAAATCATATTTTTGCAACTAGTTGCACAAACTACTATTATGCAACCCATTTGAGTTGCATAATGTTCATTAAAGCACCCATGTCATCGGTATGGAAAAGTAGGCCGTTTTATCACTCAAACGCCAACTGTAAACCAGGTATTATGATCAGGAATTGCAAAAATAATATTTTCAGGGGGCAACAAAATAAAATTCGGATAACTTTAAGGTTTTTAAAACATTCTTTAGCAAATCCGAGGAGTTTTTTGTTTTTTTCATTTTAATATTAATTTTTTATTATCCCCCCCCCCTTGACCTTTCGGAGACCAGTAGGACAAAATGGTAATTAAATATTTGTAACAGCCTAATTTGTTCACCACGTCAAAATATAAAGCTATAACATCCTTTTGTTGTGGTATGCCATATTGTGGACCTGATCTGGCTAAACCTTTGCTCTAGAAGTCCACCATACAACGCATTTTTAAATTTAGCCTCTGGAGTAAGTTATTGACAAACTAATAAGTGATGGCAGCCCTTACTTTGCACCGTTCAATGTGGAAAAACGATCCATAAAAGAATGGAAAACGATCCATAAATAACATCTGAATGTTCCATAAAACGCTACCATAAATCCATAAAATAGTTCGAGAGATTCCATAAAGAATATTTTTATGATCCATAAAACTTTGAAAAATGATCCATAAAAACTATATATTGATCCATAAAATTTCAAATTTGCGCAATTTATATCCTGATGATGATCCATAATTTCAGACATATGATCCATAATTTTGATAATGTGATACATAATGCTTGGAAAGAAGGCCAATGAAACTATATTAATTGATCCACACATTTTATAAAATCTATGGATCATTTATCAAAATTTATGGATCATATCACCAAAACTATGGATCATTTGAACAAAGTTATGGATCATATGACTAAAATTATGGATCATATTACTGAAATTATGGATCATCATCACTGAAATTATGGATCATCATCACGACAAAAAGAATGCGCAAATTTGAAGTTTTATGGATTAAAATATAGTTTTTTATGGATCATTTGTCATATTTTCATGGTAAAATAGCAAGAATTGTATTATTTTTCTTGACCATGTCAATGGAACATATTTCACAATTAATTGCTAAATTTTAGCTTAGTTATGGATCGAAAAATTATTCTTTATGGAATCTCATTAACTATTTTATGGATTTAAGGAACATTCAGATGTTATTCATGGATCGTTTTCCAGTTTTTTATGGATCCGTCTTTATCGTGTATATGCAAAAGTATGTTTTGCCATAAGTGATCGAACGCAGATTACTAAATGATCGATAACATCCTTGCCGGTATTCAGTGCTTTGAACATAAATTTTCCAAAACAATATGAGTTTTCTTTTCGAACCCTGGCAGAACCAAAAAAATCTATTGATATTTTACAGAGTTAGCCCCCCCCTTTTTGTTCAACTCTTGTATGGCATAATAAAGTGCAGTTTTTTGCAGATAAGATAGCCATATTGATAATGAGATCAGGTCCACAATATGGCATACCACAACAAAAGGATGCTTTATATTTTGACGTGGTGAACAAATTAGGCCGTTACAAATATATTGAACATATATTGAAATTTGGCCTCTGGAATGAGTTATTGACAAACTACTAAATGATCAAAAACATATAACTAAATGATCGATAACATCCTTGGATACCGGAGAAGATCAAGATTTTTAGTCACATTCTTGTTGGATTCACTGCTAATTGATGATTGGGAAGCCGCTAGGCCTGTGACAAATTAATCGCGAAAAATCTTGCAAATCCGTTAAATCACTGCAGAGGATGCAGAGAAAAGCTCGACTAATTTTTATTAATTTTGCCTTCGGTGAAAGCATGGATACAAACTCATCCATAGATATAAAACTGAAATTCTAACTCAAAAGGAAATCTGGAAACAATATTACGATAACATATATAAATTATATTATTAAAATGAAACAAATATAGCAAAAAATATTTGGTAGGTAAAGTTGCGAATACCTTCCTACTAACATCAAATACATTTTTCGAGAAAAGTAAGAACTGGTGAGAACACCCGCATGTGATGCAAACTTTCTGGTGGTTTTCTAAAAACTAAACATTGCTTTCCACGCATATATGTTAGCACCTGGATGCTGGCAACTATGGATAAAAAATCTTGCAAAAAACTAGCTAATGCTTGCAATTATTTTCGACCCAAAAGAAATTGAATCAATATTTTCTAACGCGCCGCAAGCATTTGTATGCGGAACAGCTTCTATTGGAGTAGTCGGATCAAAATTTATTTTTCTGTGTTTTCGAAATAAGTGTACAAGAAAAGAAATCGATCTGTTGATGATCGATTTATTCAAAAAAGTATGGACATCCCTGCACTGTCGTATGAAAACTTTTCAACAGTATGACTGTCACTGTAAATTGGCAGGAAGATTTGCTAGAATAAACAAGAAGAAAACACGTTTAGATTCCTCGTTGCTCGGCTCGGCTCGGACGCCTCCTTTCAAGAGGCTCGGACGCCTCCTTTCAAGAGGCTCGGATGCCTCCTTTCAAGAGGCTCGGACGCCTCCTTTCAAGAGGCTCGGACGCCTCCTTTCAAGAGGCTCGGACGCCTCCTTTCAAGAGGCTCGGACGCCTCCTTTCAAGAGGCTCGGACGCCTCCTTTCAAGAGGCTCGGAAGCCTCCTTTCAAGAGGCTCGGAAGCCTCCTTTCAAGAGGCTCGGAAGCCTTCTTTTAAGAGGCTCGGAAGCCTCCTTTCAAGAGGCTCGAAAGTCTCCTTCCAAGAGGCTGGGAACCCTCCATTCGAAGAGACTAGGAAGCCTACTTTCAAGACGAACCTACTCCCTATCAAGAAACTCGTAGTCGTAATCCTAGTTTCAGGAGGCTTGGAAGCTTCCTTCCATGAGGCTCGGAAGCCTCCAAATTGTTGGGTTGCTTGACGTATAAAATCAATTTGAATCAGAAAGTTTCACGGAAAAACGAAAACTTCAGACAATGTTTAGTTTTGTGGTTTGTTTTTAATATATCTTATGAAATACGCTTATTTTCATTTACAGCGAAAAGCGAGATCCCGCTTGGATTCTCAGGGTATGTATGGACTCTATGGGTTGCTGCTGTTTATCTACCGAGTCCAGCTGACAAGATAGACCACCTAGTTTGAATTCTAGAATGATTTGGAAGATTTAGAAAATCCGATTTGTACATATCTAAACCTCCTTGGCCTAGCGGTACTACAGACGAGTACAAAGCAAGACCATGCTGAGGTCATATAACAAATAAAATCGTGGAAAATCTTAATAAATTTTCCACAGCAGTTCACGCCGCCGCCAGCCAAAATGACGCCGAAAAAACGAAAACGAAAGAACGCTGAAAAAGCAAACGTTGCCGATCAAAATCACGAACATTGCGTGCTCACTGTTGAACAAAAAATCACAAAAATTAGAAACAAATCAAATTCGTTTTCCTTGTTTTGTTTTTCGTGGAGTGAATATCGGAGCTATGAGATGAAGTCCAGGAGCAGTAACCCTACGGGTATTAGTTATGATGTTTTCGACCGTTCCTTCGTATCTATAACTTCACTTTTTTATCGACGAAAATTTTCCCAGCAC
>NW_026942903.1:0-23999 GCF_024139115.2 Armigeres subalbatus | reverse complement strand
AATCAAGAGGAAAGAAGTCTTTTATTTCAGAAAATCCTTTGCATACTTTATTCAAGAAATGATTGAATAAGGGATATGGCAAAAACACTAAAAAATAAATACTAATGCCGATGCGACCCATGCAAGATCAGTTTCAAGTTTCAATAAAACTAATTCTGATAGCGAATGAACTTAATTTTAAGACAGAATCAACCCGATATACCGATTTTTTTGGTTGGTGCAAACAATGTACACATTCTTCGTATGCAATGAAGAAACATCCAACAGAAATCAAGAGCATTGTTACCTACACTACACTATTCGGATGATTTTCATTCAGGTGGCTGTGTCAGATGCACCAGGCCAGGTGTCACTATTTTAAACTTAAACATTACCTAGGTTAATAATGAAGAAAAAAAGCACCACCGTACGCTATATGGTCGTGCTAAGCTTTTATATAATTGTATGCAAGTTAGCGCCACACACCACATACATTTGAGGCTAAAGCCGTGAGCTCAAGCGCTATAATATATAACAAGCGCGGCGAAAAGGCGAAAAAGCTTCGATCTGGTTAGCTCTAGTGCTACAAAACTTTGAAAGTCCGATTAACTCAGATGCTTGCTTATCAATTTCCATACAGGGGGTAGTTTACGTCTATTATTACCAGGGCGATTCTGTCGAGCTAAGGCAGTTGAGTAGTTTAATTTCAATCAGATTAACGAAACAAAATAAATAAGACCTGAAATTCAAATATAACTCTCCTTTAAATTTTACTGCCCATATATTAATCGCATTTTTGTAACGATCGAAAAAAGCATACGAGAATTCAGTCTCGACTCGCATTGACCCTATATTACTCTATTCCACATGTATTACGAATCACGATCACTACTACTACGACTCCTAGTACCACTAATCTGTATGACACACGTCTATTTTACCTTGTATTTACTGTTAAACAATATAAATAAATAAATTTAAAAAAAAAACTAGAATCCAAACTTCTCGAAAACGTGTGAACTTTCGGATCCTCAATAGCACCATACTTCTTGGGGACGTTCGACCATCGAAAGGAAGAAACACGTAAAAGTGGGGTCACACCACGCAGAATTGTCTATCTGCTCAAAAAATCACAAAATCATGGACACCCCCTTATGGTGGGCGTCATTTTTGATCGTCCCCCTAACACTGCTCTTCTTGAGGGCGTCCCATCAACACAGAGGAAGAATCTCTTGAATTCCGATCGTCCCACCACGCTAAATTGTGATCATACTGATCCACAAAAATACTATTCTTCTTGTTTCGCAGAGGAAGAAAATCTTGAATGCGAGTTTCTCACCAGGTGGAACGTTCGCCCATGAATCCCGCCTGGTACTGCTCCACGATCTGTCTTGCAATTGGCATAAAATTCGGGAGAGTACCATGTCAGCGGCGTTCAGCAATGTGATTGCGCGGTAGTTGCTGTATTCCAGCTTATCGCCCTTTTGTAGAGATGAGACACACGACACTTTTATCCACTCCTTCGGCAGTATCTCATCCTCCCAAACCTTGGTAAAAAAAACCAGTGCAGTGCCTCACGATCGTGTTTAAATAGCTCTCCTGGTAGTTGATCAACCCCAAAGGCTTTGGTGTTTTTCAGCAGGCCAATCTCCTCCAGGATTTCTTGGAGATCTGGAGCCGGAACGTAATGCGCGCGTGGTTCGATTTCACCACAATGCGGCAGTCGTTCTCTGCCACATCGCCATTCAGATGCTCTTCGTAGTAATGCCGCCACCTTGGATCATCTAACGCCTGTTCGTAAGAAGGGTCCTATTTATGTTCTTACACATGTCAGGCTGTGGCATGTGGCCCTTGCCTTACGTGAACGCCGGAACGGTTCTGCTGCTCATACAACTTTCGTTATTAGTGCGGTACAATTGCTCGGTCTTTTCACGGTTTCTGATCTTCGAAATCGAAAATCGACTTTGTCTGTGCGGTGTTGCAGCAATCTCACCGATGCTCCATTCTTCTCCTCCACTAACTGCTCAGCATTCGCCGTCTGTTTATTTATTTATTGCCAGACTAAGGTCGCTACACAAAAGTCTTCCATTCAGCTCGGTTCATGGCTGCAGATCACCAACCACGCAGTCTGCGGCTGATCCCGCAAATCGTCCACCACCTGATCGATCCACCTTTCCCGCCGTACACCACGCCTTCTTGTTCCTGCTCGGATCGTTGTCGAGAACCATTTTAACCGGGGTCCTGTAACGTAGTTGGCTACACATTCGCCTTTACATGCGAATGGGTCATGGGTCTGATTCTCAGCCCCTCCACTAAAAACCCTCGTCAGTCGCCGGATGCGCCTGCGGTGGCGTATTGGGGTGCACGCCTCACCGTCACGGCTGCCTGATGACGACTGACAACTTGTTCTTCTCGGAGGCATTCCTCCAACGTTACCCGGATAAATGGCAACCGGACAATGCAACGATCATTGGATACACGACATGGACAAAACGAACACAATGGACTCACGACGAGATGGACCAGTAACGACAACAACAATGAATAATGAAAAATCTAAAAATAGATTCTGTGTGGATTCTGGCTGCAGAATACCACAGTAGATCTCGGCACAGTAGCGGTTATAACACAGAGTGCCTATCAAATAAATAAAGGAATAAAAAAAAAAACATTTTCACCGGATTACTGGCCGACATTCTGGCTACGTGCCCGGTCCACCGTAGTCTTCCGATTTTCGGGGTGATAACGATGGATGGTTCTCCCAACAGCTGATGCAACTCATGGTTCCTTCGCCTCCTCCACGTATTGTCCGACATCTGCACCCCATCATAGATGAAACGACGCCCTTTCCTTTCGAAAACTCCCAGTGCGCGTAGGTCCTCCACGAGCATCGTCCAGGTCTCGTGTCAGTAGAGAACTAACAGTCTAATAAGCGTTTTGTAGATTGTGGAAGTGTCACCCCAACGAAGAGCAGCTAAGCGCAACATCTCTTGAAGATAGCTGGAGAGATATTCGATCCGCTATTGAAGCAATTCGCAACCGCTGCACTAGGCACGGTGCCCCCGGATCAGAGAAATGACTGGTATGACGGCGAGTGTGAGCAGTTAGTTGAGGAGAAACATGCAGCATGGGCGAGATTGCTACAACACCGCACGAGGGCGAATGAGGCACGATACGGGCGCGGAACAGACAAAACTCGACTTTTCGAAGAAAACAGCGCCAGCAGGAAGATCGAGACCGTGAAGAAACGGAGCAACTGTACCGCGCCACAACACACGAAAGTTCTATGAGAAGTTAAACCGTTCACGTAAGGGCCACGTGCCACAGCCTGATATGTAAGTGACATAAACGGGAACCTTCTTACGAACGAGCGTGAGGTGATCCAAAGGTGGCGGCAGCACTACGAAGAGCACCTGAATGGCGATATGGCAGACAACGGTGGCGGTATGGTTATGAATGAACCTAGGAGCACGCGCGCAGGACATGCGACTTCCGGCTCCGAATCTCCAGGAAATCCAGGAGGAGATCGGCTGGCTGAAAACAACAAAGCCCCTGGAGTTGACCAACTACCAGGAGAGCTGTTTAAACACGGTGGTGAAGCACTGGCTAGAGCGCTGCACTGGGTGATTACCAAGGTTTGGGAGGATGAGGTTCTGCCGCAGGAGGATGGAAGGTGTCGTGTCCCATCTACAAAAAAGGGCGATAAGCTGGATTGTAGCAACTACCGCGCAATCACATTGCTGAACGCCGCCTACAAGGTACTCTCCCAAATTTTATACCGTCGACTAACACCAATTGCAAGATAGTTCGTGGGCAGTACCAGGCGGGATTTATGGGTGAATGCTCTACCACAGACCAGATGTTCGCCTTACGTCAGGTATTGCAGAAATGCCGCGAATACAACGTGCCCACACTTCATCTATTTATCGACTTCAAAGCCGCATATGATACAACGGATCGGGACCAGCTATGGTAGCTAATGCACGAAAATGGATTTCCGGATAAACTGATACGGTTGATCAAGGCGATGATGGATCGGTTGATGTGCGTAGTTCGAGTTTCAGGGGCATTCTCGAGTTCCTTCGAAACGCGTAGAGGGTTACGGCAAGGTGATGGTCTTTCGTGTCTGCTATTCAACATCGCTTTGGAGGGAGTAATACGAAGGGCAGGGATTGACACGAGTGGTACGATTTTCACGAAGTCCGTCCAGTTATTTGGTTTCGCCGACGACATTGATATCATGGCACGTAACTTTGAGAGGATGGAGGAAGCCTACATCAGACTGAAAAGCGAAGCTAAACGGATTGGACTAGTCATCAATACGTCGAAGACGAAGTACATGATAGGAAGAGGCTCAAGAGAGGTCAATGTAAGCCACCCACCACGAGTTTCTATCGGTGGTGACGAAATCGAGGTGGTTGAAGAATTCGCGCATTTGGGCTCACCAGGACCGCCGATAACGATACCAGCAGATAAATTCGGAGACGCATAGTGGCTGGAAATCGTACGTACTTTGACTCTGCAAGACGCTCCGATCGAATAGAGTTCGCCGTACCAAACTGACTATCTACAAAACGCTTATAAGACCGGTTGTTCTCTACGGACACGAGACCTGGACGATGCTCGTGGAAGACCAACGCGCACTGGGAGGTTTCGAACGGAAAGTGCTGCGTACTATCTATGGTGGGGTGCAGATGGCGAACGGTACGTGGAGGAGGCGAATGAACCACGAGTTTCATTAGCTGTTAGGAGAACCATCCATCGTTCACAGCTCGAAAATCGAAGGACTGCGGTGAGCTGGACACATAGCCAGAATATCGAACAGTAATCCGGTGAAAATTGTTCTCGACAACGATCCGACGGGAACAAGAAGGCGAGGTGCACAGCGAGCAAGGTGGATCAATCAGGTGGAGGACTATTTTCGGTCCCTCCGCAGACTGCGTGGTTGGCGAAGCGCAGCCATGGACCGAGCTGAATGGAGAAGTCTTTATGTGCAGCACAGGCCCCTCCGGCCTAAGTCTGATGATAAATAAATTAATAGATTGTGGAGTTTGGTACGGCGGCGAACTCTATGCAATCGGAGCGTTTTGTGGAGTCCAAAGTACGAACGATATCCTGCCATGATGCGTGACTGAATTTCTCTGCTGGTATCAAGTTATCGGAGGTCACCAGTGAGCCCAAGTACAAAAATTCTTCAACCAACTCGATTTCGTCATCACCAATACAAACTGTGCTGGGTGGCTTACGCTGCCCTCTATTGAGCCTCTTCCTATCATGTAGGGGAACGGTTCCAAATTTCATCTCATTGCTCCCATTTCCTTCCCATCGAAAACAAAGCAATGAAAAGGAATTTGATTTGTTTTTTTATTTTGTGATATTTTCAGCATTACAATTTCGCTTAACTTTTCAAAAGGACCGAAGTAACATTTTTTCATGAATTAATTTGAATAGCGCAATCAACAGAACAACATGAAAGCTATTGATTGCGCTTATTCAAGTCCTTTTGAAAAGTTAAGCGAGAATTGTTAGCAAAAGAAGCGACAATATTGGTGCTGTGTTTCTGTTTTGCAATAAGATGAATATATGTTCAGTGAGATGGAAAAACGGAAAAATCTCTACTTCGTCTTCGACGTTGATGACTAGTCCAATCCGTTTAGTTTCCCCTTTCAGTCTGATATAGGATTCCTGCATCCTCTCAAAGTTACGTGCTATAATATCGATATCGTCGACGAAACCAAATAATTAGTCGGACTTCGTGAAAATCGTACCACTCGTGTCAATCCCTGCCCTTCGTATTACTTCGTATTACTCCGTATTACTCACGTATTACTCCGAAACGATGTTGGATAGCAGACTCGAAAGACCATCTCCTTGCCGTAACCCTTTGCGCGTTTCGAAAGGACTTGAGAATGCCCCTGAAACTCGAACTACTAGATCAACCGTATCAGTTTATCCGGAACCGTTTCGTGCATCAGCTGCCATAACTGGTCCTGGATCGATTGTACTATATGCGGCTTTGAAGTCGATATAATACACGAATTCTCTTGCAATTGGTGTTAGTCGGCGGCATAAAATTTGGAAGAGTACCTTGTAGGCGGCGACGTTTAGCAATGTGATTGCGCGGTAGTTGCTACAATCCTGCTTATCGCCCTTTTTGTAGATGGGAAACTCAACACCTTCCGTTCACTCCTGCGGCAGAACTTCATCTTCCCAAACCTTGGTAATTATCCAATGCCCAGAACTTTCGTGCGTTATTAGCGCGGTACAGTTGCTCCGTCTTTTCGCGGTCTCGATCCTCCTGCTGGCGATTTTTCCTCCGTTAAATCGAGTTTTGTCTGCTCCGCGCCCGTTTGTATCGTGCTTCGTTCGCCCTCGTGCGGTTTTGCAGCAATCTCACCCTTGCTGCATTTTTCTCCTCAACTAGCTGCTCACATTCGCCGTCATACCAGTCGTTTCTCTGATCCGGCGACAGCGTGCCTAATGCAGCGGTTGCGGTGCTTACAATGGCGGATCGAATATCTCCAGCCATCTTCAAGAGACGCTGCGCCTAGCTGCTCTTCCGTTGGGAGTGCCACTTCCAGTTGCTGCGCGTGGTCTACGGCTAGTTCACCGCCTTGTAGCTGCTCATTGTTTAGCCGCGGTGGACGACTCTAATGCGTATTGTACACCGTCTAGAGTTTTGAGCGCATACGTAGTGCAATGAGGTAGTGGTCGGATTCATTATTCGCACTGCGGTAAGTGCATACGTTCGTGATGTCGGAGAAGAATTTACTGTCGATTAGAACGTAGTCAATTTGTGGATATTCTTGCTGGGAAGAAAGTGCTTCGGATTACCATTCCGCAAAAGGCTGAAAAGTTTATGCACCGATGGCCGTTGTCGTGATGCGGTATGCAGACTGTCCGTCCGATGACCGGTCTATATTTCTTCTTCCTACTTGATCGTTCATGTCGCTGATGACGATTTTGACGTCCCGCAGAAAGCATCCATCGTATGTCTGCTCCAGCTGTGCATAGGACGCTTATTTGTCGTCGTCGGGTCTCCCTTCGTGTGGGCGGTGAACGTTGATGATGCTATAGTTGAAGAAACGGCCTTTATCCTCAGTATCCTTTATGCTGATTGGGTGCCACCCTATCACGCGTTAGCGCACCTTTTATTTATTTATTTTTCTAGGAGAATGCATTTACACACTAATTCAGCACACGTGCATTGTAGCTGCCAAACTGGAGTGTCAGACTCGGACCGTACCGGTAATACCGACTAAACTCCCTTGGGCTCCGCCATCGTTTTCCCCAGGAACCACTCTTCCAGTACTACTTGGAGGATGGCAGTACTTAACGTACTTCGCTCATTCTCGCTCACACAGGCACCCGTTCCATGCGAGTCTTTACTTTGGGTGCTCGCTCTATCGCACGCTCTTACACACCCTACATGCTCTGTCACACCCTGTGAGTCTGACTTGTATGCTCACCTCTTTCATGCCGTGTTAGTCTGACTTGTGTGCTCACCTCATCATACGTTGGCGCATCTTGCCCAGCACTATGAAGCCGGTTCCCAGATCGTTGGTGGTGCCACATCTTGATAGAAGGTAGCCGCTCGAAGCCCGCTTTTCCACACTTTTTGTTCAGCAGATTTTCTGCAGCGCCATGACGTCGAAGTTGCGGGGATGTAATTCATCGTAGAATATCCTGTCGGAGTCTGCGAAATCTAGTGACTTGCAGTTCTAAATTCCGAGCTTCCAATCGTGATCCTTTATTTGTCGCATGTGTCAGGTCTGTTTAGTGTCCCACCTAACACCAGGACTTGGGCTTGTGCGCTTTGGGTGGCACACGGTCGCTTTGGCGGAGCCTGCTTGCGAATATATGCAGCTTTTTATTTAAGTTCAACAGAGCCCACTGTCGAACTACACCACATTCTGGACATGCACCACAAAATAATCAAATGCGAACTAGTCACAATTTCCGCAAACATAAGATATGATGATGATGATATCCGAAGAGTCCACTCCGCCACCACCGGATAGTGATCTGAGCTGAGTTCTTGTAGATGACCGGCAGGAGATGTGAGCGTTCATAGTGGTGATGAAAAGGTCGATTGTAGCTTGGACATCAGGGGAAATCCGGGCTCGTGAAGTGGCCTTCACTCAGGGTTGCTGGTGCATTTCAGAAATGTTCGTCACGTGTGTATCTTCTTCTCCTCAAGAAAAACCGTCAGCTCGATGATTTTGCTTTTGAGTAAGCAAGCGTTCCAGTTGGTCAGGTCCACTCTAACAGCCAATTAGATTATGAGCATTCCAAGATTGAAGACCTCGTCTGAACGAGTCTTGTAGCTGCGCAGACGGGTGGTGGCGAGCTGAGGAAAGATCAGAGTCAATTGCTCAGGAGTGTAGAGCGGTGCTGATTCTTTCGGAGGAGCTTAATTCTCTGGTTGACAAAGTGGCGCTATTCGTTGTCGGAGCAGCTGGATGCTGCCGCAGCCGCCAGTCGCTTACGTGGTTGCAATAGTGGGAAGTACTGGGGTCACTGTCGGGAGCTAGGATACCAGGAAAGTTCGCTCGTCACTAGGAACTCCATCGCGTCGCACTTTATCGTTTAAGTGAGGGTCGCCGTTCTTGTGGAGCAGTAGGTCATATGGGAAATTGCAAGTGCCATGCCTAAAATTGCAGCAGTTTATGCACTGTGTGAGTGTGTATGACAATCCACGCTAGTTTTGACTTTACTCAAAATTGCGTCGAATCCAACTCATTTTTCTTAGAAGATTATTCATCCCAAAAATTGTTGGGATGAATAATTTTTAGTTGAATGTACAAAATCGTTGGAAGATCATTCTTCACTAAAACCATCATTTTACACATAGTTAAGTATCATTTAGTGCAATTCTTATGCTTTGTTGCAATATGTTCTATTAAAGAAAAGTGAGTCGAAATTGGGTGTAACTGTCAAGTTAGGGATATACTCAGTAGGCTTGGACTTAGCGTGCATTTTACTTTGTATCTCCAATCTATCACGTTTACTCTTGGACTCCATATCTCTCATTTGGTGAATGTTATTGCGAAAGACAATACAGGTTTGTAAATATCACGTTATTGTAGATAAATCATTACCAGATAAAAGGTAATTGGGAAGAAAAGAACTTACAAATTTGTTTTTTTTTTCAATATTCAATTTATTAAATAAAAATGTTAAGTAATTTTTAACAGTGACGGTTTTACACCTCTCGGAAGCGTTTCTCATCGCGATATGTTTACCGCTCTGTGCCATAATGTATGCAATAGTTAATAAGTTGATCACCATTTTGCTAAAGTTAAACTTTAGCGGTTTGATTTAGATTTCCTCTGCAACCTACTAAATCATTTTTGTTTGAAAGCATTTTTTGTCGCTTTACTCTAAAAATCGCTCTGATCTTCGGAGCAGGAATGTCCCAAACATTATGGGGAATAACACCTCCTGGGGAACTGTTCCAGAATTTTGTTCCCCGTCCGCTGAATATCCCTTTCTGGAGGGCTCTTTTTCAATCAGTGGGATCAGCTCGTCGGCTCAGAAGGGAAAAGTTCTGCTTGATCGTTTGGTTACATTATTTCACCTGAAAGCGAAAGTTGTATTGCGGTCACGTTTTGTCCTTCCTTTCTGATGGCGAAGCGGTGGTTTCAGGCCGTGCACGAATCCTGCTCACCTAGCACGCGATCCCCACCGAACAGGTTTTCCAGCTTGATTTTCCTGTCGCCGACCTTGATCTTTGATGTCCAACTTGGCAAAGCGTTGAGAGAGGTGATTCCTGCCGTTGATCACTTTCTTTTCGGTCTCCCCTTTTGATGCGCACGTTGCTGAATCCTTTGCGCTGTGTGGGGGGAAATGGGAGATGTTTACGTTAATTGTTTCAAATGTTTCAAAAAAAAAAAAAAAAATCCGAATGCAGTAGATAAAAATGTCAAATAATAAAAAGGAGAATGCCTACAACAGATTAAAATGTAGAAACTATCCACGTGTGATGAATTGATGTGAAATGAACAGAAATTTTTAAGATCAAAGGACTAGGCAATAATATGCCAATTGTAATTTGCATTTCCTCTTACAGATTTGAAGACCTCGTTAGTTATATAGGGGAACTGCTCCTGGAATTTATCTCATGGCTCCGATATTCATCCCATCAAAAACAAAGCAATTTGATTTATTTCTTATATTTGTGATTGTTTGAGCAGTGAGTACGCATGTTAGCAAAAAGAAGCGATAGAATAGGTGCTGCGTTTCTTTGTTTTGCGATGAGATGAATATATGCTCAGTGAGATGGAGATCGGGACAGTTCCCCTATATTGAAATTGTTTTTGGGCGTATTTCTTAAAACTTCTTGAAATTAATACGTGAAAACAACAAATCATTGTATAACCATTAGATGCGATCTTGAAAAGTATGAACAAAAGCTGATTTATTAGCAACAAGCACTTACTGAAGTTTCCGGTAAATTTGCCAGCGCCCTTCACGGGCAGCAGGAAGAATTTTCTACCATCCACTACGTATCGTCCTTCGACGGTACAGCTGAGGAAGCTCCAACTCGAAAGTATACACTTTGGGCCGTACTCAACCAATAACACCCGGAAGCCTAAAAAAATATGAAATAATAAGCCACCACTAGTAACTCAAACTTTTTAATTTGAGATTTTGAAAAGAAAATGAGCAACAAGCATCACTCATCATGGCGTTATAATAACTTGTCGGAAAGGAGTTCGGTTCATTATTCTACTTAAGGCTTCTTTCCAGACGGTAGTTGGATCGGGCTGTAGGGCTTTGATGTCCTTGGCTGTAATGCTGGATGCCCTGACCGCGCACACTTTCTGCCACAATTAGGGGTCCTCCAGGTTGATGGGTTCTGATGGCGGGTATGTCCAGGCTCCCGGAAATGCCCTGTGCCAGTTAGGTAAGGTTGGTCGCAGCGTTTCAATCGATTCTCTTCATACATCTTTTGGTCAACTTTGGGTCCTCTTTGTGGGCACAATACGTGCAGGTATTCTGGCTAGAGAAGGTAATGAGATGAGTGTTGAAATTATTAAACATACCTGATATCGCATTGGTACCAGTATGAGAGCGGACTCATAAGGTTTACTGGTTCTTCTAATATCGCTGTTGAACCCAGCTCACGCTTTTAGCAAGGTTGAATTTGGGGTTTGGAAGGCCAGAAAAAGTATTTCTACTTGTTCTGAAAACCTTGACTCATGATTTTGGATAATGGCTACAATGAAGATGGTTGTGAAGTGGATCCATTCTCAAATAACCTTAAAAGTTTTAAGAAATTTTTAACTCATTATTATCTCTTTTTAGGATGTCTAACGATTGCAGGAAAGCTATTTTTTGCCTCTCAACAATTTTTTTTTACTGATTTCTTGAATATGTTTTGTAAAAAGCATCTCAAAATGTTACATACGTAGACTTTCAAGTGATCGAACAGATTCTATTGAAACTAACACCACAAGGGTCCAAGAGAATGGTGACGCCCACATTTTGTGATCTGTAAATGATAAAGGAAAGTGAAATTGATTAAATGATCAGAATACGTTTTGGTTTTGTTGAAGGTAGATAATAGATAACAAACAAAAAGAACAAATTACGTGGGTATAACCCTATGAAAGCTCAGTTGTAAAATGATGCATGACACATGTTTGCCGAAGCGTATATAATAAGTTGTATTGTTCAGTTTGTAAATGTACGGCTATTGGCCATTATGAAGAGATCTTATCGCAAATGTAATATGCGATCATATTGCTCTCATCCGGATGAATCTGGCAAGAAAAGTTACTGAACACAACTTTTATTGTGAAAGTTATCAGCGACCGCAGCTTCAATACAGAAAGCGTTATGACTGGATATCGTACCATTTACTTTACTTCACTTGATTTTCTGAAACAAACTTCAGGTCAAAAGGTGCATATAATTTGAAAAATGCACGTGAATTATGACTATTACAAAGTGCAAGTGGTGATCCGCAGGCCCTCAAAAGGAAATACACAATCCTAGCAATCATATACTGTTGTTACTTTTGAAACTTATAGGATGTAAGTGTAAGATTTTTGCTCAAAACATATATACAAATTTCTTTAACTTGTTCCAATTATTTTCTGACTCATGAATTCGATGAGTTCAGGGGCCTTATACCAAATTCTCTAAAGGATCCCTTACTTCTCCTCATGAGTTCATTCCTCCATTCACTGGTCAGTACAAACTACAATACTATAGCTCCTCATGACATCTAGCCCTCAACTGGACCCTCATTCGGTACAAGGATGTGCATCTTAATGAGCGCTGGATGTGCATCGTGAACAAGAAAGTTGTGGTTCTTCATAAACCTGACTAAAATACGAAATGTGATATCATCCTGCTGCCCAACCAGTTCTGAACTGTTGAATTTTAAAAAGGTTAGAAGTTCATCCAGCATCACCCGTTTGGTTTTTAGGATTATGTGAAATATGACATTCTACTCTGTTCTTTTCCAAAGTGAAGCTCGTAATATTGTGGGTCTTATTTACCATTTCACTTAGGCTTCTGACGATTTAAATTGGCAAACGTGTATTGTTCGAGAGTGCGTATGTTGATACTCGAAACCGTGAATATTTCCATACAGGAAATACTTTTAAATTTTTTTTCCGCCGCAGCTTATATTCAGCTGGGAATGTTCTTTAGTAGATCATCTGATGTGTTTGGTTGTTGCGTCCTAAAGATTGACAAAAAAATAGTATAAAGTATCACATGAGTTTTTTTTCATTTCTACATGTGCGTGAGAATTTCAAAAAACCCAAATTTATCCCTAAGTGGTGATTATTTGCCTTTCTCGATCTGATATGTTGGATCTGAATTAAATGCTGTGCTAATTTGCTTACACCTTTGGCGGTTAAAATATTTGATGCAATCCTTATCACGTTGCTTATAAATTACCTTCGCAATAATTGAGTAATTTTTAAGCAAATTATTATGAGAGTAATGGATTGCGTCATGGCTAAACTGATTTATGACTTTAAAGTGTGCATGGTAAACAGCGTATTTGTTAAAAAGAAAAATAATAGAAATATTATTCAAATCTTCGAATGAGTTATTAGGCAAAACAAAAAACAAATAGTGTCCAACTAGGAAAGTTTCTCCGTCGAATGAAACTAGTTGCACTCTGGAATCGGTCAAGTCCTTCTATAGTGAAACGTGTTTAACAACAAAAAATTCCCTGGGCCATACACACACACACACACACACAGTTGTGTCAGACATGTGCTCTGAAGTTTTGAGCTGAGTTTCGATTGGTATATAACACTATAGGTCTCTGAGCCTTCTCTATCAAAATTCTCTGGCTTTTGAGGAAATTATAGCCTTCTGGGTAAGCAACTTCTTGTTGTACGGAGAAAGGCAAAAATCAAGCACTGCTAATTAGATCTGGGTAGCGCCGATCCACTTGAACTGGCGGCGGCGGTGAACGCAATTTCTAACGGCGGCAGGCTGTAGCTGGTGGATCAGGATTTTCCTAGAGTCCTAGAGATATATTTGTCAAAACTCAGGAAACAATGACAGTCTGTAGGGGGGCTATGTTTACTTGAATCATTGAGGGAAGAATTCGGGTCAGAACTTCCTGAGGCAGGGGAATTTTCAAGAATTACTAGAAAAGGTATCACTCTGTATCTCTTGAAATGTGAGTTTCCCAGAGTCCCCAAGCAAGCGAATTTGGGCTCAGTTCCTGGGAAGGGATTTTTTTCCAGAATTAAAGAAACCAAAATTTTAGGGTGTGAAAATTACCTCCTGAATTCTTGGAGTGAATCTTTGAATCTCCAGAATTCCTGCAGAAAGATTCGCTGGTGGTAAACTTTCCAGAGTTTCAAAATACCATAAATGAATTTTCCAGAATGCTGGAAGAAGAAATTTCACTGGAAAGGTTAGCTAAGAATGTACCAGGGGATTTCTGGTTTTATACTGAAGTTATGTAAAAAGCTATTCACTCAGTATTGCTTAGCTCTTTTATGTGTGAAATGACTTATCGATGGTCTTTGTGATTGCCAGAACATGCTGTGCTGATCAATGTATCGAACCATACCCTATATTGGCGCATTACTATCATGTAGTGTCATCAGTTACAAAATAAGATTTCTTTTAAAACTATAGTATATGGCAAATTAGTGGACGAAGCGAGAAAATTCCTGCTTCGCTTGGAGAGGTAAGAGCGACTTCTGTATTGAGTTCTATTAGGGGGGCCGTCCAGAAACCACGTGGTCAGTATAGGGGAGGGGTTTGGAAAATGACCACGATAAGCCAAGCATGGGGGAGGGGGGTGTTGCTTCCCTTGAACCACGTGGTTTTTTTTAACACGAAAATTTTTGGTAAATAATAAATAGCGGTAGTAAAAATACAAATCATCAAAATTTAATCGATTTAATCATTAAACGCAAAGCGCATCTTTTCAACTCAGTGTTAAAAAAGAATTTAGCATTAAGCATCGAGAGAAAATCTCAAGAGTAACGCATCGTCGGTCGCAATGCCGATGCATATCTGAGTTATTTGGCCAACTTTAGCTTTGTAGATCCTTTTTTCCATAAAAAAAAATAAACGAAAAAGCAGGTTGCGTTTCAGTCTCTCAATTTTCACCAAAAAAAATTCAAAGCAAAAATAAAAAATATTTTTTTAAAATTCCGCTGCGGATGGTTTTTGGCATCACGCCGCTGACACTTTTGGCATCATTAAAGCGGACTCACAGCTACAATTTTGAAAAACTGTTCATGCTTTTTACAATAATCTCAAGAAAAAATCTTCAAAAAGAATGTCTTGTGGATATTCAGGAAAAATCCAGTAAAAAATTTCCTTGTAAAAACTTTGACCTTTACTTCATACAATCCCGATAAAGTGCTAGCAGAATTCAGAATGTTTTTGAACAATTCTCTGGAAAATTTTGCTTGGTAAATTTTGGCTATACAAATTGGTCATGAAAAAACAAAATATCGCCAGTGTAAATGCCGAAAAAATTCTATGTGAATTCTGTCTGAAAATTCAAAACAGTAACCTCGTGGGAAATGCATATAATTTCGGTGGAAAAACATGTTCATATTTTCATATTTTCTTTACATTCTTGTATAATGAATTTCTTCGACAAGTTCTTCCGAATCTTCACTAGAAATTCTACTTCATTTCCAAAATAAAGTTTTTCGGAAACATCTTTGGGGAGTGGCATCTCTCAAAATGTTTTAGTCTCCAGATAGCCTTACGACCAAAGCGCATAGGATTGACACAATCCGGAGATGACGAGTTCGATTCTCTTTCCGTTCTAGGATGTTTTCAGTGTCAAACATTGTCGACATCCCAGGTAGTAATCGTATCCTTCGTACTTGCTAAGGACAAGATATATAATCGTACAAATTGCTTATGCATTTAAAACTTTCAATTTATAACTGAGATTTCAGAAATAAACTCCAAGCTAAAAGAATAAACTAAGTTGAAAAAAGCAGACCAACTTCCAGTTGGAATATGGAGCCATAGAAAAAGAAGAAGGCTTCTAAATTTTTCAAGAAAATCTCTCTTGAATTCTCATGAGAAATTAGAAATAGCCAATGCCACAATACGAAACACTTTTGATATTACCGTTGATTTTTGTTTCTTGGATTTTTGCTTTTCAAATTTGGAATTCTTTTGAAATGAAATTTTTACGCTCTTTTTCTATCACATTTTTAAATTCTTCCAAATATTTTTTTTTATTCGAGGGGTATTATTTAGAAATTTCCACGGGAAGAGTCTATGGATTATCTTCAACAAATACTTTGATTTTCAAAGAATAAATCTTTTAGAATTCACAAGTTTGCGTGTTTTTTTAAATTTGCACCATAAATTCCTTCCAAAATTTCATGGGAAATCTATTCTTCTTCGAAAGTCATTTTGATTTCTTTTGTAGTTCGAAGCTAAACATTGCTTTAAATCTTTTACTCATGCAAAGAAGCTACAAGAATCAGATTTAGAAATTTTAAGGAATTTTCACATCAGGAAAATCTTTTAAAATTTTGATTTAATTTTCTAAGGAAATCCTATTGAATTGCTTCTAAAGTACAACCTTTCACAAATACTACTAAAAGTGCAATTTTTTTCTGGTTATTTCCACTTGTAAAAACATCGAAATATCTCTCGGGGAAATTCATTATTGCGTTGGTATTTAGATGAACTTTTTCATCGGTTTTCTACTGGAAAAATTCTTAGAATTTTATCGTAAATACTTTTGGTATACTCCAAATAATTTCTTTAAAATTAAAAAACTGCTAGAAAAATTTCTAAGATTATTTTTGAAAAACGAAAAATTTCCATTGGAAATTTAGAAGAATTTCCTTGAAGATATTCATTAAATTTGCCCAGGATTTTGAAAAAAATTCCTTTAGAGATTCTGTAAAAAGTAAGCTGGATTTTTTTCTAATTTATACCGGGAAGTTCTTTCGGAATTTGATGTTTTATTGAATTTTCATCGTAAATATGCATTTAGGATCCTTCTACGGATTCTTCTAGTTCTTCAAAATTTCTACCGAACCTTTTTAGGAACTTTTCCACAGAATTTCGAAAAAAAATCGTTGAAATACTGAAGATTTTTCCATGGAGATCCTGAAGAATTTCTTCTAACTATTCTGAAGGGTTTCCCCTTTCGCAACTCCAGAATAATTATTCTTGAAAATTAGGGAAAAGGATCTTGGAATTTAAAATTCATCCAAACAATAAGTTATGTAGGCAATTATTTAGGATTAAGAAGCTTCCAGTTTGCCCTTATGGATATTGAATAATTAGGCTAGATTGATCGAAAAATTCAATAATGCACGTAATTAGAACATTTAGGTGCATTTTAAATTTTTCGATCAATAATGCACAAAATTCTAGTGAAAAGTGCGTATGAAAAGAAGTTATATGACATGAGAAGTTTGCATTTAAAAATCAACATGAAATTCTAAATAAAATGCTTTTTTAAATTCATAAAAGGTCTTTGAACTAAGAAGAGTCCAAGGATATGAAAAAAGTGGCAATAGTGTTCCAGAAAAACACTCCAATTCCTAAAAACAATCTAGGTAATAAATAGTGTTATAATAACGATTGAAATTGAATTCCAAAACAAATCTCAACCATTTCAGGACGGAGGGTCATATATGGTCCAGCGTTTTAGATTGTCTATTAAATCATTAAAGAGAGAGCTAGACCACCATTTTCTCTTCTTAAAGTAAAATTGTTCATCTAGATATTGGTTTTACAGAAAAAATATGGGAGCTCAAATTTGACTGACCTGAAAACTCAGTTATCCGGAAACTTTGGGAAGATTTCGATTCTAAGAGCATGCAAATGAAGCTGAAAATGTTTGAATCATTCTGAACACTCAGATAAGATGGGTCATTCTGAATCGTTGCTTTCAGTGATTGGCTCTCAAGTTCAGCCCACGACTTCCGGTGATCAATCATGACATTTGGTAATGTCCTCATCATCGTGTATGTACCCAATCCTGGATGAAATAAGCTATTATGATCCTAATTTCTACTTAACATGAGATCTACAGAGACAAGGTACCCAAAATTATCTTTGAGTCAACATCAAGCTGCACAATGATTATGCCTTTTAGGGCCTTCAGAAGCATTGGGTTCACGGACCTGGATGATTAAGCTAGTTCAAACATTACGACTTCCAGGACGTTTTTTAAAACCTTCCAAAGTTTTGTATAACTCTAAGTCGAGTCAAGTACGAGACACTGAAGACGACCTTACTGTTGAGGTCGAAATACGTATCTGTCAAGGTACAATCAAGTGGTGGAATTAAACTGGAAGGTACAAACTCGTCTTATGACAAGTAAAGAAATTCTATTAAAAAGCTTCAACATAATTTTTTTAACTAAAAAGTCTGTAGTAGCTTGTACAAATAACAATTGTTATATCAACCCAATGGACCTAATGGGATATTATATCATACATAATTGATTATAATAAATTCATTCTTTTATGAGTCGCTTATGAAAAGACCATTGACTGGAAGCATATTCGGAGATATGGAATAGAAGTTCCTTGGGAAATTATTCGAAAGACATCAGGAGGACTGAGAAAATATGTTTAGTATGGCATCATTGGATTCCTACGAGTTTGAATATCAAAATAAAATTCTCAATGAAGAATTAGAAATTTTGAGAGATGAGCCAGCTTCTAGATTATTTATCAGAAAGAAAAAAATAGAAATTTTCATACAGGAATTGAAAATTGTCATAAAGAAATCAGGTATGGAGTAATAAATAAATATAGAATTATTGCAAAATAATGCAAAATTTCCATAAACAGTTGAAAATTCTTTCACAAAACAATAATAAATTAGCACTTGTAAAAGCAAAATTGCAATTATGTATTTAAAAATCTCACCAATAAAGAAATTAAAAATATAGGGATATTTTGAAAATTTCTAAACCATTACAAATTTTCCTCGAAATTTATATAACATATTCGTTGAGTCCGCATTTTGGTATCCTCCTGATGTGCATCGAAGGTATGCGAGTTCTAGATAACCTAATACCTGATACACATTACAATAACATGATAACATCAGTAAAATCTTCGAAATAATGAAAATTTATAATTTCCATGTTGGTTTTAGTTTGATTTTGAATCAGTTGAAATTGTCCATCTTCAAAATTGATCGGATTAACTACATATGTTTTAGTTACATACAGGTTTTTTTTTTTTAATTTTGTGCTTGAAAAAACCACGTGGTCAATGTTGGGGGAGGGGGTCTGCCAAATGACCACGATAGACCACATGGGGGAGGGGGTTGAAAATCTTCAAAAATATGACCACGTGGTTTCTGGATGGCCCCTAGGCAACTAAAAATAATATTTCTGCCAAACTTTGTGTTCCACGTTGTTCAAATACAATGGTCCAGAATCTTTCCATTTTCTAAGCTTCGCTCAAGCAAGTAAAATATTAAGCGCAACGGATCTTGTTCTCAATTTTAAAAAGAATTAGAATTTTTTTTCCCATAGGGGGAACCCTTGGCAGAAAAACAATGTTTTTCAATAACTTTGAACGCAATGATTTCGATGGGGTCAATCAATAGAAACAACTAGACCGCAATCCGCTGCGTCGATCGCAAAACTTGTTATGAGTAAATCGAATAATGCTAAGTACTAAAAAGTGTGTCTCTCATTTTTCTACACACACATACATTTTTGTACACACAAACACATATCCAATTTGATTCATGAATCGCTAGGAATATTGATATAAAGGCCGGAAGATATTAGTTTACACTTGGAGATCTGAAAGCCCAAATTTCAGATTTGAATTATGTAGCGACAACATATTTAATGATTTAATTTGAGTCCTATTGGATTGCAAAAAATATGTAGGGGAAAGATGGCTTTACCAGTGTTTTGTTCGTATTATTGTGGGGGGAAGTTTTTGTCGATCACTTAGTGAAATTTGGCCACAATCGTTCTATTATATGCAAAGAATGTTTAGGCCAAATTTGAGTATAGGTCAGACTCTAAATAGATAATAGAACAAAATCTGCCAAAGTCGTCATTCCCTCTATCTCATTTTAAATAAAAGTCATCTGAACGAAATTTTGTTTGCAATTCTCCAGTGAGATTATTAAAAGAGGTTTGAGTATACAATGTTCGCAGCAGCAGCCGAAATTATGCGGTTTGAACGGAATGTTTCTTCTAATCAAATTGGGGGAGGATGATGAACTCCCATTAACCACCACCCAGGCTACAGTACTTTAAATTATTCACCGGTGGCATGCGGTCAAAAATCTGCAGCGGCGCGCCGGTCAAAATGGTGGTAAGGCGATGGCGCATATTAATCGTCGCGGCGGCGCCCAGCTTCCTTTACTGCTAACAACAGTGCTAACGAAGTTATTTTAATAAAAAATAACAGTAATCCACATTAACCAGAAAGGTTAAAGCTGGCCCACTATTTAAATATGCGTCTAACTTATTATTTTAATGTTTTGATAGAATGGTTTGGCAACAACAACTCGGAAAATGCGATGATGTGACCGATCAGGCTAGTAGCGAAAAATAGACAGTGAGATCTTTGGATTAAAGTCAAACCTTTATGAGTCAATGTTCTATGACTAGATATCGACCTCATGGAAGCAAGGCAAAGAATATTGTTTTTTTTTCCTGTTCGGGTGTGCCATTGCGACCAATTATTAGATCTATTGTAAAGCGTTACCCGTATCCTTAGTGTTTAAGTGCATGTCGAATTACTCCAGTGCTATTGAGAAGCAATGCAGAATCGGTTTTGATACAGTTGTTAGTTTTGTTTTCTCAAGGACCACCATGGACAAGGTCCCGCTATTTAGACCCTTCCATATAGAGCAATCCCATTGAAGGCGCGCCCCTTATCAATAAGAAATCTTTTTTTTCTTGAGAAAACAGAATAGTAATACTGTTTTTGGCCATGCATCGAAGCTTCTAGCCACTTCCTTGTTCCTTGCTTCTAGAATATCACCAGTAAAACTCTTAAAACCTGGATTTAGCTCACTGTTCACAAGACCATTTCAAGCAAGAGAATTTGTTCAGTAATAAGAACTTCCTTGTGTTCCTCTCACTACCATTGTTCACTCAGTTCAAGAAGAGTTAGTACGCATTTAAACCCCTAACTCTGATTTTTCCAGCAGTCAGTTCAGCTTCGGTGATTCCGGGTACTGAGGTTTTAATTAATTGCTTGAAAAGTTGTTTCCGCTGCATACAGTTTTTGTTCTCAAACAAGAGGAATTCCGTTTCTTTCAACTGTCTGCAAGGTAACATTAGTTATGTTTTTATTTCAGAGACTGCTGCTGGTAGCGGGGACTTTATACGATGATAACTTTAATTACTACAACTTATTGCCGTCTTTAGGCTAGAAAATGGATTAAGCGAAATTTGTTTGGTAGATCTTACACCGCAACACATTACGTCAAAGCGATCTACCAAAAGTTACGGAAAGTGTATTGTTACTGGTGATGGTCCTAAAATCAGGCAGCTTTCCAAAAATTCTTTTGCTCATCTTCGTTAATTTCCACGAGTCGATGGCCCTTCTGGTCGGGATCATGTAGGTTTCACGCATAAAAGTGAAGGTCGTTTTAACAAAATTTTTAGTCCGGAACGTTATCAAAGCTCGGCGAAATTAAGAATATCAAAGATATTGAAACACGTTAGCCGAAACCAATCTTAGTCGGATCAATCAATTATACGTGGCGGCTGAAACGGTTATATAGGTAAAACGGTTTGGTACGAATAAAATTTGGTTTTTTTCCGCCCTTTAAGGATTTTTCACTAGATGTTATTTTTTCAATAATCTTTTGCACATGTTCTGGAAAAACAAATTAGTAAAGATTGTGCAGAGTTACTAAAAGTTAACTTTACTACATTTTCATCCAGAACTAACTCACATTTTATTAAATCGTCTGCATGCAGGATAAAAACGCGCCCATCTAATGTGCTTTGACCATGGATGTCATAGTTTGAGAAGGCATATACTGATAATAATTCTATATTTTAAATGTATCAATTATCAATTAAAAAAGTAAAGCAAAAATTGAAAAGTGATAAAAATAAAGTATGTGAAAAGTGATGAGGAATTATGAGTGATGAGAAGGAGGAAGTGAGAAACAACAAGTGAGAAGTAGGAATTCAGAAAAGGCCCTAAATGGTTTTATAATCAATCGTGAATTGAAAGCTGGATTTGATTGGACGGGATATAGAGAACTGAGGAGTGAGGTGGGAAGCAAGAAAAGAATACATTGAAAATTGAGAAGCGAAAGGCAGAAGGAAAGGCAAGCAGTAAAAAGTGCAGAATAAGATGTGGATCAAATGCAATCCGATCAGCGAAAAGGAAAGTAGTAGAGGGAGTGTAGCAGTGTTAGGCGAGATAACTTTGTGGGAGAAATGAGTAAAAGCATGAAGAAGGAATATGACCAATGAATCGCCTAGCTTTGAGCGTGCTATACAGCGGTGACACTAGGAGATTAACTTTCTGAAATCAGTATAACGAAAGGCATCTAAGGTTCGATTTCTCAATCAACCTAAACACCTTAATCAAAAAATATTTTGGTAGGCGCTGTGTAGTGGACACCATCCTTCATAACCGGTACCAAATAGTTTTTGATGAAAAGTTCCTAATTTTGAGAAAACCCGCGTTAGATGTCTTATACATACAAATTTCTGGAGGCTAACTCATGCTGGCTATTTTGCCCATATACTATAACGCCTGGATATACAGCAATGGTGGGTAGAAAATCAGTCACTGCCAATAATCCATTGTCATAAATGGGATGTGAGAAGCGAGAAACGAGACGTGAGAGGTGCGAAGGTTACAAGGAGGTAGAAATTACAGAAGAATAGAGAAAAAGCAAGAATAGATGCTAAGGGAGATGAAGTAAATAGTGTGGAAACAACTCCAGAATAGAGTTTTTTCAGCATAGATTTTTGGGCATCCAATAAATCCTTTTGGATGTGTAGATGTAGAGATATTACATAGAAGTCAACAGCAGAGGCCCCTCGGTCATCCAAGAAATCCATGGAATTAGCTCCTCAGATCTACAAGCGTAACTAAAGATCAATCGGACTGTTTTAAATGTGGTGTACATGCCCTTTTGGATGTGAATAATTTAAGAATAAGTCAACGGCAGAGGTTTTCGGTCACCCAAGAAATCCCTGGAGTTAGGGTCCTCCTGATCTACATAACGTAACAAAAGTTCAGTTAGACTGTTTGAAATTATGGCACATGTCCTTTTTGGATGGTTAGATTAGAATGATTTATCGTAAAGAGAATTCTGGGTAATTCAAGAAACCCCTGGAAGTTAGAGCGCTTAAGAGATCTTCACCTGTCACTTTAAGATTTATCGGACCATTTTAAATCTAGTACTGCAAAACCTCTTTATGTCCAAAAGCGGGGGAGAGCGTAAAATTGAATCAGAGCATAAAAAGGGGAACCGTTATTTCGAATTTAGGGCGTAAAAGAGAGAGCGTTATTTGTAATTTTGAGCGTAAAAGAAGGAGCGCTATTTGGAATTAGGAGCGTAAAAAGTTTGCAATATTTAAGGTAAGCAAAGTTTGATATTTAACACACTTTTGAGTCAAGAAATCAAGAAGTCATAAGTGGTAAAGATCCTTGATGACGCATAGTAAGACGTTCATTATCATTTTCAAGCGCTTTAAAGTTTTTCGAGAACCTCCTGGAGCTTGGACCTTTGTTTTGTTGGATGACATTGGACAGAATGTAACCATTGACATATGTTCATAGTGATCCAAGTGAAATCTCTGGAAAAGGCCTTTAAGATCTACACGCGTAACCAGAGATCTTTCGTCTTGTGGTACAACCCTTTGTGGTACATAGAATGGAATGCGTCCATTGCATAGGTTCATGGTCATCCAAGAAAACCTTGGAATAGGCTCTTTTAAGAGCTACTAACATAACCAGATCTCTTTCAGCTTGTTTTCAAAAGTGGTACAACTCCTTTATGGTACACTAGAAATAGAATGCGTCCATTTACCTTAGATTCGTGGTTATCCAAGAAAACTCTAGAATAGGCTTCAAGATCTACACGCGTAACCAGGAGACCTTTCGTCTTATGTAGAAAAGTGGTACAACTCCCTTTGTTGGTACATAGAATGGAATGCGTCAACATTGTGCATAGGTTCATAGTCATCCAAGAAAACCCTTGAATGAGCGGCCTTAAGAGCGCTACACGCGTAATGAGAGCTCTTTCGGCTTGTTTCAAAAGTGGGCTACAACCCTTTGTGGTACATAGAATAGAATGCGTCCATTGCATAGGTTCACGGTGATCCAAAAGAAACTCTTGAAAGGACTTAAGATCTACCCACGCGTAACCAGAGATCTTTCGTCTTTGTGTAGAGAAAGTGGTACAACCCCTTTGTAAGGTCATATGAATAGAATGCGTCCATTGCATAGGTTCATGGTCTTCCAAGAAAACCCTGGAAAAGGCCTTAAGATTCTACACGCGTAACCATTGGAAGCTCTTTCGGCTTGTTTCAAAATTGCGTACAAGCCCTTTGTGAATTTACA
>NW_026942902.1:0-3316 GCF_024139115.2 Armigeres subalbatus | reverse complement strand
TCTTTATTCCAACAGTTGAAAGTTATCTGCAAGCAATTGACTGTTTCATGGCCCCTTCTTGCAGGACTTGTATCTTTCGATGGATAATACGGCCATACAAGATACAATCACTGTGCTGCAGTGGAACTGTCATAGTCTGAAACATAAATTGGACGTGTTTAAGTTTTTAATTCGCAACTCTGATTGCGATATATTTGCACTCTGTGAAACATGGCTTTCTTCTGAAGATGAAATCAACTTCCACGATTTTAACATTTATTCGCCAAGATCGGAATGATCATTATGGTGGCGTTCTTTGGGAATCAAAAAATGTCACACTTTCTACAGAATTCCCATTCCGACTGTTAATGGTTTAGAAATCGTCGCTTGCCAAGTAAATGTAAAGAATAAAAACCTTTGCATAGCTTCAGTGTATATTCCCCCAAATGCCTCACTTAATCGTCGGCATCTTTGGAGCGCAGTCTCTCTTTTATCATCCCCAGTTTTAATACTGGGTGATATGAATGCACATGGTATTGGATGGGGCGAAACTAGAGACGATAACAGAGCGCCTATTTTCTATGATTTGTGTGACGATTTCAACTTGAATATTTTGAACACAGGCGAAGTAACTCGAATAGGACCTCAAGGTCAGGAAAGTCGAATAGATCTGTCTTTATGCTCTAATTCACTATCATTAGATTGCACGTGGAAGGTAATCCAAGATCCCCATGGTAGTGACCACATACCGATAGTCACCACAATCAAAAGCGGCTATCAACGATCAGTGCCAGTTAATGTTTCTTTCGACCTCACGAAAAACATTGACTGGCAAAAATTTGCATCGGCGGTAAACATTGGTATTGAATCAACTGATATTCTTCCTCCACTGGATGAGTATCGATTCCTTACCGAATTGATTCATAAAAGGGCACTAGAAGCTCAGAAACGACGCGTTCCAAGTACATCTGTCATAAGAAGACCAGCCACTCCTGGATGGGATGATGAATGTACTAAGTTGTATTCTGAGAAATCTGATGCCTTTAAGGCTTTTCGTAAACACGGAAGGTCTGAGCTTTTCGAAGAGTATTTGAGGCTTGAAAGAAAG
The DNA here is from genome assembly GCF_024139115.2 of Armigeres subalbatus. Classification (NCBI taxonomy): domain Eukaryota; kingdom Metazoa; phylum Arthropoda; class Insecta; order Diptera; family Culicidae; genus Armigeres; species Armigeres subalbatus. Next base: position 2,229 of record NW_026942902.1, on the reverse strand, counting down.
CTCAAAAATCTTCTCAAGGCTAAAAAACGTAGCTACTGGCGACGTTTTGTCGAGGGACTATCACGAGAAACCTCAATGACAACATTTTGGAAAACGACCCGCAACATGCGGAACCGCATTTCCACCAACGAGAGTGAAGAATACTCCAATCGATGGATATTCAACTTCGCAAAAAAGGTCTGTCCAGATTCCGTACCAGCAGAACCGCTATTTCGAGAATCAGTCAATGATCCCGGTTCTTTGGGTGGACCATTCTCAATGCTGGAACTATCTATGTCCCTTCTTTCATCAAACAATTCTTCTCCGGGATGCGATAATATCAAATTCAATCTTCTAAAAAACCTCCCAGATATCGCTAAAAGACGATTACTTGACCTGTACAACTGTTTCATGGAGTACAACATTGTGCCCCCAGAATGGCGACAGGTCAAAGTAATAGCTATTCAAAAGCCTGGGGGAATCCAGTGTGTGATCACAATTCATACCGATCGATTGCCATGCTATCGTGCATGAGGAAATTATTGGAGAAAATGATCCTTTCAAGAATTGACCATTGGGTCGAGCAAAATGCATTACTGTCAAATACTCAATTCGGTTTTCGAAAAGGTAAAGGAACAAATGATTGTCTAGCGTTGCTCTCTTCAGATATACAGCTGGCCTATGCGCACAAGGAGCAACTGGCTTCAGTTTTTTGGATATTAAGGGCGCTTTTGATTCAGTTTCCATAAAAGTACTGTCAGACAATCTGCACAGTAGTGGATTACCCGTTATTTTGAATAATTTCTTGTACAATTTGTTGTCAGTAAAACACATGAACTTTACTCTCGGCACTCTGACAACTTCCAGAAATAGCTACATGGGCCTTCCCTAAGGTTCATGTTTAAGTCCCTTGCTTTACAATTTCTATGTTAAAGATATTGACAATTGTTTGGAAGGACAATGCACGCTTAGACAACTTGCAGATGATGCCGTGATCTCCCTAAGAGGTTCATGTGCAAATGTCCTGCAAAGACCATTGCAAAATTCCCTAAATAACCTGACTGTTTGGGCCAGACATTTAGGGATCGAGTTCTCTCCGCAAAACTCAATTGGTAGTGTTTACTAAGAAGTGGTACCCAGCTCAACTGAAACTAAAGCTGTTGAAAGATGACATAAACCAATCTTTATCTTCTAAATACCTTTGGGGTCTGGTTTGATTCCAAGTGTACCTGGAAAACCCATATTGATTATTTGTTAGAGAAATGCCGAAAAGGATCCATTTTCTCCGTTCTATCTCCGGAACTTGGTGGGGCGCTCACCGGAAGACCTCATCAAACTATATAAAACGACTATTCTCTCTGTTTTAGAGTATGGCTCTTTCTGCTTCCTCTCAGCAGCTGATTGCCACCTAATCAAATTGGAACGAATTTAATATCGTTGTTTGCGTATTGCTCTTGGCTGCATGCATTCAACGCATAACATGAGCCTGGAGGTGCTTGCATGGAGTCACTCCCTTTAAAGCACCGTTACTGGGAGCTCTCACTTAGAATACTGATCAAATGTGGAACAAGTAACACACTTGTATTAGAAAACTTCGATAATATGCTTGAACTGGCTCATCGTTCAAGATACCTGCGAGTCTATCTCAACTACATATCGTCAGATCTATGTCTTCCATGTTATAATCCACCTCGAGTTCACTTCGTCAATGACAGTTCCTCAATTTGAATACGATCTGTCCATGAAACACGCTATTCAAGGAATACCAGATCATCTTCGACAAATATCTATCCCTTCCATTTTTTCTGAAAAATATGAACATGTGAATTGCAATAACAGATACTTCACTGATGGTTCTCACATCAACGGATCCACTGGCTTCGGTGTTTTCAATGTAAATTCAACCACCTTCCGAAAACTTCAAGAACCGTGTTCGGTTTATGTTGTTGAGCTGGCAGCAATTAATTTCGCTTTGGGGATAATTTCCGATCAGCCCATAGACCATTATTTCATCTTCTCGGGTAGTCTTAGTTTTATCGAGGCACTCCGGTCGATGAAACCTGTTAAGCACGCATCTTACTTTCTTACAACTGTAAGAGAGCAGATGCGTGATTTGGTCGAAAGATCATTCAAGATTACCTTTGTATGGGTTCCATCCCATTGCCTAATCTATGGCAATGAGAAGGCGGACTCGCTAGCAAAGGTGGGCGCACAGGATGGTGAAGTTTATGATAGACAAATCTCGAACAG